>NW_027103528.1:481875-583102 GCF_902728285.1 Clytia hemisphaerica | reverse complement strand
AGTCTGGATCGCTTTGCAACCCTTATACAATACGGCTAGTTGACACACGATTTTGAGCCCGCTAACCTCAAATCATATATAATTGCTTTTGGCAAGATATACGTATATATTATAATTACTAGTACACAAAACCATAAAAATACTTTTATTTCTACTATATTTAATTGTTTCCCACATACTTTTCTGCTTTTTTGCAACGTTTTAGTTGTTTTTCATAAAAAAATTAGCCTAAAGGTGTCTCAGACACTCTACAGAAAAATTGTTGAAAGTCGGCCTAGAACCCGGTTTGGCGCCACGGTGTGTGCTATTTCCGTTTTTTGTACATCTTATATGTACATTATATTAATATCATTACTTGTCTTTATATTGTTTTGGACCAGACCTAGTCTTGGTCCTACCAGTGAAATCATCCCTTAAGGAAATAACTGAAGTATGCTCAAGTATGATTCAAGTATTCATTTAGTATGAGAAATTAGGTATGATTTTTTTCAAATGCAGACTTGCGAAAGCAGACTAAAATTTGTCATACTTGGAATGCATACTCAAACTTCATGTTAATGCATACTTAAATTAAGTATGCATTTGAGAAAATTCATACTTGTAGTATGCAAAAAAATTTCCGTTTGCATACTTGACATTGCATGCTTGTAGTATGCCTGATTTTTAATGCATACTTAAATTAAGTATGCATTTGAGAAAATTCATACTTGTAGTATGCAAAATTTCTTCCGTTTGCATACTTGATCTTGCATGCTTGTAGTATGCCTGATTTTTAATGCATACTTAAATTAAGTATGCATCATTTGAAAAAAATCATACTTGATGTCTTCCGCCAAGTTTGAATGAAAGCACACATAGTATGACCAAGTAGTATGACAGGAAGACTAAGCTAGCATTGGAGATCAACGAAGTAAAAAAACAAATTGGTTTGTATCACACTGAACGATTTTTTACCGAAAATAAAAACAATTTGAATGTATAAAAAAGCAAAAAAAAGTGAACATAGTTATAGTTATCTATAGCCATCCATCCAGGAATTCCTGCCATCCAGTCGTCATTTAAAATATTTCTTTCCGCGCCCCGTTCGTCGGTTCCAGTCCGTGATTACGCGTCGTTCTTCTGCTTGGGTAGTTCTAAATTTCAAAAAGCCCGCTGTTAGTGCTAAAAGAAATGAATCGCCGCGCGGGCGGTAATGTTCGGGAAAATAGCCGTCAAGACTAGAACGGCTCAGGAATGTGTCAACTTTGAGAAGTGAAAATCATTCTGCAAAATAGTCGAAATGGAACATCCAAATCAAAACAAAATGAACACAACATGGTGTTCTTTTCAGCTTCTGCTAGACAGGCTCATACATATGTAGAAATCTGTGAATATCAAAGTGATCAAACGTGACTGAAAGTAAACTTACTTCTGGCAGATCCACATTTGTTATTTATTGTCCGCTTGCATAATGATTCCGAGCATCCCTCCGCTGGTTTGTCACCTTCAGCCTTTTTATATGGCCACTTTGTTGTTGTATAGGCTAAGATGAAAGAAATTTTGAAAGTTCAACCCAGGTAAGTCCATTTGATGATAAGATTTTATTAATTTCGCAAGTCTCATATAAACATACAGTGGGCAATGAGTGTTAGGTGGAAAGGTCAAAACTAACACATGTGTGCATTAACACATTACAAGTAGCTGGTGACACCTACAACAGGCCAACAAATTTAATTCATACCTATCAATTCTTTGATGATGAAGGGGTTCAAAGCTGGTTTTGAGGTCTTTGTCTTTCTGTTTTCTTTTCCTTCAGCTGAAGACCTGAAATGAGGTTGCAATGTTAAATGTTAAAAGTCTACAATGTAGTTGTGTGCTCAAAATGGCAGAACATAAACAAATCTAATTTTCTTAGGTAGTTCGTATAAATTGTTTCGTTCCCATCATTTAACTTGGAGAAAGTGGGTGGGCCGGTTAGGCAACCGATGGAAAAAAAATCTGCTGGGTAGGAAAATCCTCATCTGACATTTAGTCTTGTTTTTAAAAGAATGTGAGGAAGCCTGGCACGCGATTAAATTTAAATCTGTTCTATTCAGTCTGAAAAATAAAGAAGGGTAAAAACAATCAAGAAATAGCTGGATTTCAGGATTATTTTTGAGAATTCTTTGTTAGAATTATGACGATCTGAAGGTGACATTTTAAATATTGTTCCACGTGCCTTATACTGACGCTGTGTTTTCCAAAATTGAAAAAATAATATTGAATTGAATTTTACATATCAAAATGGAAATAGCTCAAAGGTCACTCATCAATATTGTTAACTGGTTACTTTTTCAAAGTGGGCTACAGGGCTTTTTACGCAATACAAATGGTTCTTTTCACATGAGGCGTCAATCGCATATAAGTTGTGTTCGCGTCATTTCCAGCCCCAAAAAGTGAGTCCGTCGGCACTAAAATCGTTGGAAAAGTGCGCTCTGAACTTAGGAAGTCGGTCAGCACTGGAATCATCGAAAAAATGCGCCCTGAATATAGGTTTGTTCGCGCGGCAAGAATTATCAAGCGCACTAGCTGCATTATGATTTTTTGCATATCACTGTTGCAAAAAAATCCGATATATTTCCGACTTTCCGACTGATAGATAGAAAGTTAGTCGGTCGGACGACACGAACACAACTTATTTGTGATAGCTACGCCTGACGACAGGCCTACACTGCCCAAAGTTACTTGTTGTTAGAAAACTTCATTGTGTCGTCATTTTTTCAAAGGAAAATGGACATTGTGTTGACATAATTTCTCTCATTTTTTATTTCTGACATCAAATTATAACAATTTTTGATCTCTTTTTGCTTTCGCTATTTTTTTGCGTTAAAACGCTAAAAAATCAATCAAAGCTGAAGGAAACGGGTAACAAATACAATAATGACTAGTTTTTTTCAGCTGTACTGATCAGCCCTCACTAATTGCCATTATTGTTTTAAAGATGGAAAGTATTGCTTCAAAACTTCTACATTTTCAGATAATTTTTTTAAATATCCTGATCGACTAACCCACATTTTTCTAAAGCTAGAACAATTGATTAAAATTACCAAACAGGCTAAAATGATAATGTCTTTGGAAATAAAGAAAAGTAACCTTACATGGCCAACTCTTCTTTCGTGAATTTCATTGACAAAAGCTCATTGACGAAAGGTCTCCATTCCTTCAAGTTTTTGGACGCAATCCTCAACTTCAAAATATCATCATCAGTTAACAAAATATGCGGTGTCCGTGGATGCAATTGTTTCATAACATTATTTCCAACGGTGAAGAACTCTTTTGAGGGTGGTGTTGACGTCTGCTGATATAGAAAATGTCAAATAATTCAATTTTTATTGGTTAAGGCCTGTATCCATTATTGACTGTGTGAGCTCCATTTGTTTACTCAGTAATCTTCTCTTTCGCATTGTTTAAAGTGCTATCATTTATGCAAAGGAAAGGGTACAAGAGTGTGCTCATTTTGCATGCACAAAAATTAAATTTGTGATGTGCTATTTTTGGAAATTTTGGCATAGGGTGCATGCTCGTTTACCTAAAAAGAAGAAATTTTGGTGGGAATTTAATTTGGTGGATGAAGGATAGATATTTTTGTCCAAAAAAGCCATTAAAAGAGTAAAAACCTGTTTTAGGGCCAGATAAAATCCCCTTTTGGGGGAGTAAATGGGAGCAATTTAAATTTTGCGGATGACGAAAATTAAATTTAGCAGGTCAAAACTTGGCAATTTGGTTAACAGTGGCTAATTTCAAAGCTAAATTTAATATTTCCTTATTACCTCACTTTGTCCACTTGTCAAAACTGACGCAGAGGGCTCTTTGAATAATGGGCCATTCTAAAATGGAAGAAATAAAATTAAAAATTGCTAAATTAATTTTTTGATCTACAAAATTTAACTCAGTCTTATGGTATCAGCATTGCTTGTTTTTTCCTGGAATCCCATTTGTAATGATGCATATGATAAATGTACAAATAGATCACCTTAACTGTCGAAGGTGTAAATTTATTGACCAACTGGGTCAGTTGAGTGTTCTTTGGCTTAGATCCACTTGGTGTAACATTTCCACATTCCTGAAAGTTGGTTTTAAGAATAGCTTTTTTGAATATATTAATATGGTGTCCAAAGCTATAGAAGTCATTGAGCAAAATAGTTAACATCTCCAGGGACCTAGGCAATATGTGAAGAATATTTTTTAAGTTTAAATCCTTCTTTTTTCAAATCTGTCAAAAATCTAGTAAGGTACATTATGGAAGTTAACCTAAGTATGTCCTGGCATTTCCTATGTGGACAAACTATGTGGACGGTCCCCTGCTTTTGACTATCACTCTCAGCTTTCAAATCAACTATCTCAATGCAATGATAAATCTTCTTACCAATGTGACATTGGGTAATACATCTTGCACCTTGGATGATTTACTAAGACTGTCACTGCTTATCACCTAGAAAAGTATTTTATAGAGACCTTATTTGTTTGATTAAAAAATTGTATACGTCGATAAAAAATTTGGCTTTTTAAAAACTTTTTTAAACCTGGAAAATCCCTAGGAAAAAAAAGAATAGTGTCCAAAATTATAGATACATTTCTTCTATTTTCTAGTTTCTTACCGTATTGTTGTGGTTGGGACCAACATGGTTTATTGACTCCAGTGTTGAAATTATGTCGGGCACAAATATCGATTTAATTTGATGCAGTTGTTGATCTAGTAAGTAAATTTTAATTTGTAATTGGAAACCAACTTCGCCTGTAACTAACTGCCTTTAATATTACAATTGACTCAATTTGAAAGGTTGTGCATTGATAAAAAACTTATTGGACAACCTTACCTCTGATTTGTATCTGCCTTTTTGCATCTTCGAGCTCTCGTTTCAATCTCGAACAGTTGGAACATTCTTTGTCTATGAAATGTTAAGAAGACAACATGGTACATTTTAAATTGGATTTCTTAGTTGGCATAGGATTACTTTTGCAAAATAAAGTCAAATTAGTTGACAAAAATATCACACCACCTTTGGTGTCTGGCATGCTCTATTTCAGGGTATGTATGTTAGTAAAATTTGGCCTGTGACGGTGGGCGTTGGTACCTAATTCTCAGATATTTGATTTGAAGCAAATTTACTACTTTAGGCGTACAAACTTTCGCGAGCAGAAACTTTCGCGAGGACGAAAAATCGCGAAATTCACGACATTTACTTTCGCGAATTTAACGGAAAAATATTTTTCGCGAGCATAAACTTTCGCGAATCAAGACGTAAAATTGAGAATTTTCATATGAAAAAATGGCTTAGAGGGACTAATACTTCTTAGATTGGCTTGAAACATTTGTCCTTTGACTTATTAGTCTTTTAACAGGCTAAAAATAGCCATAAAAGTTACATTTTATTCAAAATTTGAAGTTTTACAGATTTTCTATTTTGTTAAGAATTTTTCGCGAGCATAAACTTTCGCGAATGGCCCTTCCTAGAATTTTTAAAGACATTTACTTTCGCGAAAAGGGCCAAAATTCGCGAAAATCGCGAAAGTTTCTGCTCGCGAAAGTTTCTACGCCTAAAGTACAAACTTTTTTGATGTTAGCTTACTTTTAAGATACATACCTTTAGTGGAGGTCATGTTGTGATAAACTGGAGATTTCTTTTCTATGGAGAAAAAAAACAGTTGTAATAGTTCATAAAGTTATTTTGCTAAAATTTGTCTTTCCTAGATGGCTTATTACAGTGCCTTACAGTATTGAATACTGATATTTCCATTCTGTTTGACAAGATAACAAATAAGACCTTTATGAAATTTACTTACCTTTTGGGATAATGGGCGAGGGCAGATTAATTTGTGCAGGTTGGTTTTCATTTTTGTTCTCAATTTGTTGCTGGAAAAGTGGTGGGTTTTCTATGTGTTTTGTCTTTGAGCATTCTCCAATTTCAAAATCTGTAAAAAAAAATACACATCACAATTTGTTACTGCTAAATTACGTTTAAGTTTGTGCCTGAAGTTTCATGTCATGTTTTTATTAAAAGCAGAAAGATCTTCATTTTATGATCTTCTTTTTTTTACCAATAGTTTGCTTATTACAGTGCCTTACAGTATTGAAGACTGATATTTCCATTCTGTTTGACAAAATAACAAATAAGACCTTTATGAAATTTACTTACCTTTTGAGATAGCAGGCAAGGGCAGATTAATTTGTGCAGGTCGGTTTTCATTATTCTCACTTTGTTGCTGGAAAAGTGGTGGGTCTTCTACATGTTTCGTTTTTGAGCATTCTTCAATTTCAAAATCTGTAAAAAAAATACACATCACAATTTGTTACTGCTAAATTACGCTTAAGTTTGTGCCTGAAGTTTCATGTCATGTTTTTCTGATTTATCCTCTATGCCTTTAATGATTCGGTTAACTTTTTACCTTCACTTTCATCCATTCTGGAGATGTTGTAATTCAACATGTCGGCATCAACAAATTGGTCCAGTATTTCATCGGACACACCTAGGTCTTTCAATGCATCTAAGAATAAATACAATAAAATATAAAAAGTAATGCACTTAATGTTAATGTCCAGCCTCTATTTTTGTTACAGTCACATTGACTGCTGGAATGGATTAATTGTGTTAACATCCTATTTAGAATGCCAATATTCATATTAGACACCTAATTGACCATCTGAGCTTAATGCATACCTGTTTTATTCAAAATTTCCTGGCCCAGAACGGATGTTGTCTTTGCTTTAGCCTTTTTCATATTGTTTTCCCTGTCTAAAATAAAATATAGCAACAATTAGTCTTCATTAGACCAGAGTCGACACAGTTCCTATTACTGAAAACTCTAATTACTCTAATTAATTAATGCCAAAATTGCCCTTTTTGCAAAACTTATATATTCAAATTAATTTAGTCTTGCATTAAAATTTTCCCTTAAGGTAAATCTTGGATAACGGTTTTCACCTCTCTGTTCCTTGTTTTTTTTTGCCTCTGTCTCATCATTTGTCTTCTTTTTCTTTGCATTGTTTTTCTTGGGTTCTGAAGAAAATTTGATAATTGTTATAACCCCCTGTTTCATTCAAACTGTAAAATTGGAAGTATCATAGAAAACATTTAAATATATTTTTAATTAAAACTTTCTTAAATAGGTATCGTATCAGACTTACCTTGGTTGCTAGACGCACTCTTTGGTTCTTCGGTTGTTTGGTCTGCTGAAAAATACAGGTACAATGATATAAATGTTTTAAATAAAGAAAAGCATGGGTGCTGAGAAATATAGTAGGGGGAAATTTGTTCGTTTTTTTGAGGTCGCTCGACTTTTTTAGTCAAAGCACTTGTTATACATTTTTGGAAAGCTAAGGGTAGGGGAATCAAAATAACTTGGATGCCAATTTTTTTTCGGACACTTTGGTGTGATTTTCGGACAAATACGACGGTCTCAGGCAAAAATCATAGGGTGAAAAATTAATGAAATTTCAGCTTGAGAAAACGAAGACCTGTTGTATATTTTTGGAAAGCTCTCAAAAAATTAAGATTAGTGATATATTGCGAGTATAGGTGATTTCTTTACCTAACTCGAGATATTAATCCTTAAAAACAGTGTTTTTAAGCCAGAAACAGCTGTTTTGTCCAGTTTTTGCGCTTTTGGAAGCTCAATATCTCGAGTTAGGTAAAGAAATCACCTATACTCGCAATATATCACTAATCTTAATTTTTTGAGAGCTTTCCAAAAATATACAACAGGTCTCTGTTTTCTCAAGCTAAAATTTTCATTAATTTTTCACCCTATGATTTTTGCCTGAGACCGTCGTATTTGTCCGAAAACCACACCAAAGTGTCCGAAAGAAAATTGGCACCCAAGTTATTTTGATTCCCCTACCCCTTAGCTTTCCAAAAATGTATAACAAGTGCTTTGACTAAAAAAATCGAGCGATTTTACAAATTTCCCCCTACTAATAGTCAAAAACATGTTTTTGAGACAACTCAAGTTCGTTTTGCAAGTTATGGATTTATGACCACTACCTTAATTGAAGAAATTTTGGCGGGAATTTAAAGTAAATTTGGCGGGAATTTAATTTGGCATTTGCTGAAAAAATTATCCTTAAAATGGCGTAAAAACAGCATAAAAAATGCAAAACCACCAGAAATATATTTTCAAAAAGTTTAATTTGGCAAATTCTGGCCAAATCCGCCCAAATTTCTTGCTTACATAAAGCTTGAAAAATTATTTGCAGTGTATCTTCTTTACCTTTCTCGAATTTTTGCTTCTTTGTTCGTGGCTTTGTCTTTTCTGAAAAGAATAATTATGCATTTTATTTAGTTCTGACGATATTAGTTCTTTTCCATTATCAGAAAAGCAACAAGATTTAGTAAATGTGAGCCTTCATAATATATGCTTATAAAATAGTATTTCATGAGTGATATAAATATTTCTAACTATTGGAATAAGCAAAATTTTATTCCCTCTTGAAATATCGATATACTAAAGAGGTATAACAATATAATAATGATCGAATTTTTCTCCTCAGATAAAATGGAATTTGCTAACCATGATCTTCAGAATCGTTGTCACCTTGGTTTTCGTCTTGAAGCTCATCTACATCTTCTATAACAAACAAGGTGAAGCAATATTGCAATATTTTCATTTTTGAAATATAAAGACTCAGAAAATTTATAGGTTCAGGAAAGTTTGTCTCCTAGTATGTGGACACTTCGCCTCTTAAACAATTTCCCAGCCTGTATTCGTGCTGTTCAACACTAGAAGCATATTTCCAAAAGGAACTGAACAGTAGTAAATATATCATCGATTTTTTCTCTTTTTCAGGTCAACAAATATGATTTTTGGTCAAACCTCCTAAATGACAGGTTATTGGTGTGTTTATAATGTGTTATCACTGGACAGATGATATATTATTTGAAGATGTTTAACCTTAAATGCTTTGGTTTCAAAGGCCAGTCGTCTAAAGTTTGTTCCAAACAAAGACTACAGTGTACTTAAACGAAGATGGTTTCGAGTATCGATGAATCCCTTTTCTTTAACAAGTTTTCTATTCAGAAAGAATTCTATTCAGAAAGAATTATGATACCTATAAATACGAAAATAAATAATTACAAACCTTCTATTGTTGTCGACCTTCTTTTTTGTCGTTTTATTTCCAACAAGACTGCGGGATAGTATGCCTTATGGTGGGTGTAGAAGAAAGCATACTTTTTCAACTCCTCCAATTCTTGGATACTTTTCTCTTTCCCCGTATCAATATCTTTGGGTTTCAGCACCGCGAATGACTGCGTCAGTTTCATTCGCTTACCATTACTCTCCTCCTCAGTGAATCGGATTTCCAAGAGTGGGCCATCATCTGTCGGTAACAAAAAAGGATTAATTTCTCTCTCAAAAACTTACAAGTAATAGCGATTCATTTACACAAAGCCCTTCTTTTATGCTTATAAAAAACTTGTTCATTGCGTCACTTCTGGAAAATGTTAAGCAAAGTACCCCGAGCCTAATACCTTTGTGCTTATAAAAAAAATAACATCGTTCATTGCGTTACTTCCGGGATTAAGCATGAAAATTAATCTTACCTTTTTCTGGTTGTAATTTTGACGAAGGTTTTCTGTCTCTCTGTACACGGCTTGCCATTTTGATTAAATTTGATTAGTTTAATAAAAGTTAACTATTCTTAACAAAATCACCTCGTAACTTCCCACTTTATCAAAAAATCGAAAATGGCCGCTCCTCCCCTTTAAATTTTGATCTTGATTTTCGAACGCGAAACATTCCATTCTCGATCGAACGTGAAACATTCGATTGTCAATAACGACCAGGCAACTTTACCGCCATATTTAATATTCATCAAACAATTATCAGGCAATTTTCCCGCCAAATTTTAGTTTCACAATGGCGTCGGATAAGGTGACAGGTCTATCTCTCTCGTACTTTTATCGACATAGGGAAACTTATTATGAATCAACTTCAGACGAAGTTTTTAAAGAAGCTTTTGAGGTCGAGTGTAGTGAACATGTAGACGTTTCAGGTGGTCACGATGAAACTGAAGTCACATCTTCTTTGGGAGAAATAAATAGTGACATTGAAATGACAGATGCATCAACTACATGCGAACCAGATGAGATATCTTACGTTTCAGATTCATCTGACCTGAATAAAGTATTCGAAGGTATTTATTTTTAAAAATAATAAGAGCTCAATTTCCGCCTCAAATCTCCTTCTTGTAAGAAACTTTTGATTGCTAAAACTCTAGCCCTTTAAAATTAAATGATATTTTTCACTGTCTCCTTTTAAAAAAAGCACTTAAATCTTTACCATCTCAATGTGCATGGTTGTATATATTCCAGAGCGTGATCAAAATTTTTTTTCTGAAAATGAGCTAGAAATATTCAGCAGCTACATTCCTGACTCGGAAATTGGAGTTTCTTATAAAAAAATGCTAAACAACATGTCCTATTTGCTTCCTCAAAACAGTTTTGAAATATAACTTTCAGTTTTGCAACATGGCCGATAGACGACGGATAGATACTGCCAACCTCCTGTCTTGTTGGGTTTACTTTTATTTTTGAGATTTTTAGGTAATGAATAATTTTTTTTACAGTTTACATGTCGAGCCATGACAATTCTGGTAATGTGGATGATCTTTCAGACGTTTTTCAATTAGACAATGAATTTGAGGGTTATAATGGATTCCTTGATGATGGTGATTTTTGGGATGATGTTGTTGAAGAATTACATGGTAAGAATATAATATAGATTTTGCATAAAATAACTACTCTCGAGTTCATGAACGCGTCTGGATTTAATTAGAGACATGAGTACATTGAGTAAGTGGAAAGCTTTCTTGTAAATATCTTTCTCGTTAAAATTCCTTTTTATGTGTGAAAATGAAACTGTGTGAAGTAAGTGACATGAACTCTTCGACAAAAGGAGATTTTATAACAAATAAATGGGCGTTTCAAGTTATAGTCCGTTACCCTCCTGTGGACGACATGGATTTTCTGTAACAATTTACTTTTGAAAAACTTCAGGATTTTCCGTAACATTCGAGATTTTTTATGGGAAAATCTTGGATTTTCTGATACTTTGCAAGAAAAAATAGAGCAAATTTTATGGATTTTCCGATACTTAGCTAAATAATGAGGAAAAATCCTGGATTTTCCAAAACTTGTCTTGTCTTGAATTTGGAACTTTGAATGTCAATATCTTCGAATGGAATCATTGATGTTCATCCATTAGGTTTGATAACCAGTTAGGTCCATAAAAGTATCACTTGTTCTTTAAAAAATCTTGAATGTTATGTCTTATGTGTATCATTGAAAATCCATATCGTCCACAGCGGGGTAAACGGACTATAACTGGAACTGCCTTAGAATGAATACACTAAATGTATATAAAAAAGTTCTTAATAAAGATTTACATGTGAAAATTAAACTACTGATCTTTCCATTAAATACAGATGATCCAGAAGTACACGTAGAAGAAACTGATCAATCCAATTCTGGTGGAACAAGTCAATTTTCTTCTCCTCTCCATCCTGGTTCTGACATATCACTCGGAGCTGCACTTACAGTTGTTATTGCCTTTGTCCAGAAATTCAAACTACCTGGTGTTGCACTTTCATCCTTGATTCTGCTGATTAATATTCTTTTGCCTAAAAATCACATTTTTCCTAAATCCTTGTTCATCCTCAAGAAAATGCTTGGTTCTTTATCACCCAATGTCAAAACCCATTACTTTTGCAAGGAATGTTTAATGAAACTTGATAAAAACAGTACAGTGTGTCCAAATTCTACTTGTGCTCAATCAAAAAAGTCTTCAAAACCATTGTCTAAATCTTATTTTATGGAATTTGATATCAAAGCCCAAATCAAGTCCATTTTCTCACGTGCTGGAATGTTGGAAAAGCTGTTACACCGCTTCAATCGTAATTCTTCTTCCCCGTCTGATATTTACGACTTTTCACTCTACAAATCATTTTCTTCGTTTCTGAACAATCCTTTGAACATTTCCTTTATGTGGAATACAGATGGTGTACCCCTTTTTAAAAGTATCAAATCTTCTATCTGGCCAGTTTTCTACACCATTAACGAATTACCTTATGAAGACAGAAGAAAAAAGGAGAATATATTAATCAGTGGCCTGTGGTATGGTGAAACTCATCCTAACATGCTCTTATTCTTGCCACCACAATTTGAAACATTGAGAGAA
Source organism: Clytia hemisphaerica (assembly GCF_902728285.1). Classification (NCBI taxonomy): domain Eukaryota; kingdom Metazoa; phylum Cnidaria; class Hydrozoa; order Leptothecata; family Clytiidae; genus Clytia; species Clytia hemisphaerica. Next base: position 570,910 of record NW_027103528.1, on the reverse strand, counting down.
TTTTCCTATTTTGGAATCAAAATTAATAAAGATGTAACAATCAAGTCAATGTTGCTCTGTGGAACCTTTGATATGCCTGCTAAAGCGAGTGTCTTAAACTTTCAGCAGTTCAATTCATTTTATGGGTGTCCTAAATGTTTACAGGAAGGAAAAACAGAAAAGACAAATAAAAATGGTAATGTGAGATGCTTTCCGTTTGATAAGGCTAACCCGTCTGGCCCTCCTCGTACACACTCCAAGACAAAGGAATATGCTATTGAAGCAATCAACTCTAGCGAGGCACATGTTAAGGGTGTTAAAGGACCATCGCCATTAATGCTTGTGCCAGATTATGATGTCATTCGTGGTATGGGTATCGATTACATGCATGCAGTTCTTCTTGGAGTCACAAAGTTACTTATGTCTTTTTGGTTTGATGGCTCCCATAAAGGAGAAAGTTATTCTGTTTTTCAAGCATTACCTACCATAGAAAATCGTTTAGTATCCCTGAAGCCACCAAATCATATATCTCGTGTACCCCGTACCATCAAAGGTAATCTTGGCTATTGGAAAGCATCAGAGTTTCGCTCATTTTTGCTGTATTATTTTGTTCCTGTTATGTTAAATCTTCTACCGTCAATTTATTTTGAGCATTTTTATCTACTCAGTCATGCTGTTCACCTTCTGCTGAAATCAAAAATTAATTTAGACGATATTAATACTGCCAGAAGATTTCTCTTCTTATTCTGTGCATCTTTCGATAAGCTCTATACCCGCCGTTATATGACCATTAATATCCACTCTTTGGTACATCTACCGCAAACTGTTTTGGAGCTTGGTCCTCTCTATGTTTATAGCTTGTTCAGTTTTGAGGATAAGAATGGTTATATTTTAAAACTCATCCATGGTACACAAAACATTCCTTTTCAATTAGCAAGTGCTGTTTCTGCCTCAAATAATCTTCCATACCTCGCAGAAATTTGTATAAAACCAAACACCAAGGAGCACAAGTACTTGAAGCAACTAAATGGAACCTACCACAAACATATTTTTCGAATTACTCAAACGTTAACTGGTATTGGCAGTCTTTCACCTTATTATGTCACCAGAGAAGAAGACCAACTATTTACAAGTCGGTTTATGGTAATGCATTCATCAGTGTCAACCTTTCCATCTATTAAGCTTGGTGGGTTCATAATAAGATCTGGTTGTCGCACAAAAGAAGTCCGTCGAAATAGTATATCCGTTTCTCTGACCACAGGCCACTACTTTTCCATTCAACGTTTTGCTTGCTTTAAAACTGATGATGGAGATTCATATTATATTGCTTTTGGACATTACTTTAATGTTGAACCAGTTCAAATATTTGCACCATCAAGCAGCTTTCTGAAATGTTTGAAGTTTGATGAAAACAAATGTTTGGTTAAAAAAGTCAAGCTTGATAACAAATTGAGCATCATTGAAATTAAAGACATCTTTGAACAATGCATATCTCTTGAAGTTGATGGTGGAAATGCCTACATTACAGAATTTCCTAATATTTTAGAATCTGATTAATTTAAGTTTTTTCACATGTTTTTTAAAAAGCACACTGAGACCTGGATTTGGTAAAAGAATTGGAAAATTATTGAGCTTTGGTCATTGGGCATTGTTCTGGGTTATATACTCATGAAGGTTCATTTTTCTTTCCATTTGTTATGATCCATTCTTTTTCTTCAGAGAAATAAGCATATTAGATTAATAATTTTAGCGTGATTCTAAATTATACGTTTAGAATTTTATAATAATAATGTAATAAAGCCTCTCTCTCCGCCTCTCTCTTGTGCTCTCTCTCTCTGTCTCTCTCTTGTGCTCTCTCTCTCTGTCTCTCTCTTTCTCTCTCTCTCTTGCTCTCTCTCTTCCTCTCTCTCTCTCTCTTCCTCTCTTTCTCTCTTGCTCTCTTTCTCTCTTGCTCTCTCTCTCTTGCTCTGTCTTACACACACTCTATTTCTTCCTTTGATTTCACATAAAATTATGATCGTTTATCAATATTTTAATCTAATTGTAATCTTGAATAGTTTTTTGATTAATGAAAATTACTTTACATTGTTTCCAGGTGGTGTATTATCATAAAAACATTATCTTTTTCTATATTAGTCTCCAAAAACCTATTATGTTATATATCATTTGCAATTAATGTCAAGCCAATTATCTATAGAATTTTCTCTAATAGTAACATTGATAAATATTTTTTCAAAGAACAGTGTTCTACTGGTTCATCCAACTTTTACCTTTGTGTGGGAAAAACAGTTAACTTTGAATTTATTTGTTTATTTATTTTTGACTCTGTCATTTTTCATCCTAAGACTCAAAAATGATTACATTTTTAATGTTTAGCTTTATCAATTTACAGTAGTTATATGTTCATAATTTACTCGAAATGGTTAAAATTTTTCATCAAATTTTAAAATCTGTTTGTTTATTATTCATAGTTTTCATACCCTTTTTACCTGAGAAACTAATTTTCTTCTTTATTTAAATCAGAGCAATATGAGTTTATCGCATAACTTTCTTCTATGTTAGGTTACACTCAGTTTAAGTTTGTCTTTTGTAACATTTTAATACATAATTAGTTTATTAACATGTAGCCAATTATCTACCTGTTTCAATTTTTTGCAATAAGTAGTCATTTTTTCCACTTGGTTTTCACATCAAATCTAACAAGCTATGAGAAGCATTGTAAGTGGACATCAATTGACACAGACACAATTTTAGCCAATCATTCAACATAAATTCAATCATTTAAATTTTAACTTATTGCGCAGTTTCAGTATACTGACTACCTGATATGTTGTTTTCTGCATTTTCTTGTTTTCAGTTTCTGCACATCAGCCCATTTGGCTTAGGCATAAAATTTTTTATGTATTTCTAGATAGCTTTTCTTGAAGTTAAGCTAAAGTTACAACATTCATGTTGCTATATTTTCACATGTTAAATTTTTCAGTTTTTAGCTCATTTTCTCTAGATTTCTAGCCAATTTTAGTTCAATTTTCTTGTGTATTTTTTATTCAATTCATTGTCTATTAGATTTATCATGATTTCAGTTTGAACTATCTTAATAACATTATGTTACATACTTTGTCTATTAATTCTGTGAGAACACATTGTATAAGAACAGGTACAGATATTGATTATTATAACTGGTTGTGACGATAGTGTCCCTTACAGGTGAACACATAGTTTTCTTCTTCAGAATTTGTTGCATTAAAGAGTTTGGTCAGTTTGGTGCAAGCTCGGTCTGAATCGGCTGTTGTCAAGATTTCCCCTATGCACCTCCAAAACAGTCAATATTGTATAATTACAATCGACCGTCCTGTCTTCATCATATAACATTCATTAATTATTTTCTTTTAAGTGCAATTAACTAATAAAAAAACACTTAAAAAAGATGAACAGTCATTGGTAAATATTGAGAAGGTATGATCTTCTTTGTCACCATCAATCTATGTAAGTTTATTTTTTCTAACCAAATATGCATCCTTGAAAAGGCAGAACAGAATTTGTATTCAAAAAGAATTTTCCAGGTAACAAATTCCTTGTTTACTTTTTTTGTTCAAAATACATTCAATTTCTGAGGCAATTTACAATTTACAAACCTTCTTTTGAAGTCTGGTTTAAATTTAAGATTGAAGCATACATGTGTTTAGGATGTCATTCTTTTTTTTTAACATTTGGCCTATCCTAGCCTTTCTCGATTTCAGTTCTTTTTGCAAGGCAAAAATAGGATGATTTTAATTAATTGATAAGGGATTATCCACTATTATTAGTCTACATTTGGCTAAGACTACTAAACCTGCTCTTATAGTCTAGCTGAGATTTCATATTTGTAGCATACTTATGTTTAGTATGCATATTTGCTTACATGGCAGTATATTTCAGTTTGGTATGCAGACCTGATGGCATACTTTAATTTTGGTATGCAGACCTAATGGCATACTTCATTTTGGTATGCAGACCTGATGGCATTTTTGAGTTTGGTATGCAGACTTAATGGCATACTTAAGTTTGGTATGCAGACCTAATGGCATACTTAAGTTTGGTATGCAAACCTAATGGCATACTTAAGTTTGGTATGCAGACCTAATGGCATACTTCAGTATGATATGCAGACTTAGTATGCATACTCAATTTTAGTATGCATACTAGATGCATACTTGTGTTCAGAATGCATACTAGAGGCATACTTGTGTTAAGTATGCTATTAAATTTATGCATACTTGTTTTTTGGTATGCAAGTATGCTCATACTGATGCATACTACATGCATACTATAATCATACTGATGCATACTAGATGCATACTTAAAATTTTCTTAAGGGATATCATCAGATTTCGTTGTTTTTGTGCATTGTTTTGGACCAGACTTCTGTCTTGGTCCCTCAAGTTTACTTCTGGATTACTTTTTTCGCAAAATGGTAGCCGAGCTGTGAGGACGCTAAACTAAAGCTTAGGAAATTTCAACCTATCTTCAACATAATTTCAAACAAAAATCTGCTTCAATCTTCAAAATCACTTTGAATTATCTGTTTTATCTACATTCTTTGGCATTATGGAACAACATATGGTCACCATCACGAACTAAAAGAAGTATTTTCAAACATACTGAATGAAAAGCTCAAAGATTTCCAGGATTCCATCGATGGGAAACTCAAACTTGTTGAGTCAAAATATGATGACAAAATTAAAACTCTAGAAGACAGAATTACTCTGCTGGAGAACAATCAACATAATCAGATTGATGCTGCTGACAAAAACAAGACATCAAACAACAACCACAACAATGAAATTCATCAACAAATTGAGAAACTGCAAGTTGATCTCGCTGAACAGACTGATCGTAATCTTAGATCCACACTTATTTTTAAAAACATCCCATATGACCCTAAAAAGGAAACTTCTTCCGACATCACCATTGACAGTCTCGCCAAATTTATTGCCAACAAATCAACCATCGGTGAGGAATTCTTTAAAGGAGCAGTTGAAAGAGGACACCGTAATTTCAAGCGAAACCGACAAATCAACAACAACAATCGATCAAATGCTCCTTCCATAAGTGTCAAATTTCTGTCGTGGAGAGACTCAAATAGTATTTTGGACACAATAATAAAGCATAACAAGCTTAACAGAGGTTCCTTCATTTCCGTTAGTCAACAGTTTTCCAAGTCCACCACAATTCGACGTAACAAAGCCCTGGCCCATCGTAAATCACTCCTTCAAACTCACAAAGATATGGAATATAGACTCAACTACCCTGCTACCCTACTTGGTAGGAAAAAGAACTCTAATGAGAATTTTTCTCTTGTTCAATCATTTTAGATATTTGCTAGGATAGTTGGGTCCCTTTCCTAACCCTTGCCATAGTATTATTCCACTATCAAATGGTTGAAATTTCCTTAACATTCTGCTTCATACCCTTCACTTTTGACTCCCATTTCACGGTTTTATATTTTTATTTAAGGTCCTTTGTCCGTCCAACGAAGCATTTTATTTTATTTTTAACTTCTATATTTTCATTTTTTAATCTACTGTTTTTTTTTTTTTTTTTTTTTTTTTTTTTTTTTGTTGTTTTTGTTTATTTTTTTTAAATTACCATCTTTATATATATATATTTTTTTTCTCTCTCTCTCTCTCTCCTTCTCCTCCCTCTCTCTGCCATGGTTGCCTTCCCTTGTGGGGTCTGCTACAACCCAGTTGCAACCACTCATAGAGGTATCTACTGTAATAATTGTCGTTTTTGGATTCATGCTAAATGTAATAACACATCACCTTCTGACTACCAAAAGCTTTTAGATTCAAATCCAGATGATGCATGGCTCTGCCAAAAATGTTTCAAGAAGGAAGCCGTCTTTGACAGCCTCACTGATGAAGGACTCAAACTAACTCTCCAAGGTAAGTGTTGTGATCATCTTCTTTTTTCTGACCCTGAAAACAATTTAAACATTCAATTTTTTAAAGACATTGATCTTGCACTTGCAGAAACTGAGATGGGGCAAGACATACATTGTCCCTATCTCTCACTAAGTGAACAAAACAAAAAGGCTGAAAAACTTTCCAAGAATTCATTATCTACATTCCATATGAATATCGCATCTCTAGAACTACATAAACAAAATCTAATTAACATAATCTCGAACAGAGTTAACCCTTTTCAAATTATTGGAATAACAGAAACTGGCTTCAAAGACAAAGAAAAAGCAGAAAATGCGGCTAAAATTCAAGGCTATAATCATTATGACTGCTGCACTGACTCTAACAAAGGTGGTGCAAGACTTTACTTTTCCAAAGAATATGAAACTAATCCCAGGGATGACTTAAAAATTTACAAAAGAAATGAAGTTGAATCAATCATTCATGAAGTTATATTAGACAACCATCCCAGTATTATTGTTGCTTGTATTTACAAACATCCTAACATGGATATTGACGAATTTAACATTCTCTATTCTAATCTTCTTGATAAAATCAACAGTGAAAACAAACAGGCAATATTAATGGGTGATTTTAACATTGATCTTTTGAAAGCTGATCTTAAACCTAGTCACAAGGATTTTCTTGAAACAAATCTTTCTCGATTTTTCACTCCTCAAATCACCAGACCAACTAGAATAACGCCTTACTCCAAAACTCTCATTGACAACATTTTCACAAACATACTGTCTTTTGAATCAAATTCTCATAATCTTATTTGCGGAATTTCTGACCATCTCCCCCAAATTCTTAATCTTGATATTTCAGCTAACAAACGTACCAAAACAAAGAAATCATGGAGGGACTTTAGCAAATTTGATCGGGAAGATTTTTTACTCGACTTTATCTCTATTTCTTGGCCTGACCATTTTGAAAACAAAACTTCAAACCAAAAACTTGAAACTTTTATCAACCTTACCAACAACCTTGTTGATCAACATGCTCCAGTCAAAACAAAGTTTATCAATGATTTTATCTCACCCAAACCATGGGTCACTTTCGGCTTGCGTCAAGCTATGCTCAACAGAGACAAGTATCACGGTGAATATTTAAAACTCAAAGACGATTCTCCTGAAAAAATTCCAAAATTTGCTAGATACAAAAGACACAGGAATTTCATAATAAAACTTCTCAGAATTAGCAAAAACAAATACATCAAAGAATACTTTTTCCGTCACAAGACAAACTTATCACTCATTTGGAAAACTATAAACGAAATCACTAACACCAAAACTAAAGATAGCTCCTCTCCTAAGCTTTTGATTCACAACAATGCTCATATAACTAAAGAAGAGGATATAGCAGAACTTTTTAATGATTTTTATGGGTCGATAGCCGAAAAAACCAAGGCTAAAATACCTCAAACCAACAAGATTTTCACTGATTTTATGGGCAATCCTACTAATGCTTCCATTCATCTTACTCCAACAACTCCAATGGCTGTATATAAACTTATTGAAAAAATTGACTTGAAAAAGGCGTCAGGCCCTAACAGTATCGATCCTAAAATTCTAAAGATGACATCAATTACTGCTAGTGAAATTATATCTTACATATTCAATGAATGTCTTGACAAAGGTGAGTATCCTGACTGTCTAAAAAAAGCAAATATTAAGCCTCTCCACAAAAAGAACGCTAGGACCGAGGTAAGTAATTATAGGCCAATCTCTTTACTATCAAACATAAACAAAATTTTTGAAACTTTATTACATTCCAGGCTTACTGAATTTTTTGAAAAACAATCAGTGATTTTCAAAAACCAGTTCGGATTTAGAAAGGGGCATAGTACAACACATGCTATCACAGCACTCACAGAAATTGTCAGAAGCTCACTTGACAAAACTGAATTTTCAGCCGCAGTATTTCTTGACCTTCAAAAAGCTTTTGATACTATTGATCACAATATTTTATTGCAAAAACTATGTCATTATGGAGTAAGAGGAGTTGCTCTAAAGGTTTTTGAATCCTATCTTAAAAACAGATCTCAATGTGTTGTCATAAATGATGCAAAATCAAACTATCATGAAGTCAAGCATGGGGTGCCTCAGGGGTCTGTTCTAGGACCCCTTATGTTCATTATCTACATAAATGATTTGCATAATTCAGTTTGTTATTCCACTTCCATTCATTTTGCAGATGACACCAGTTTAGTATTCACTGAGAAATCACTGAAAGAACTGAACAGGATAGTAAACAGAGATCTTGCTCTACTTGTTCATTGGCTCAGAGCCAATAAGATAAGTCTCAATACATCAAAAACCGAAATTATTTTATTCAGAACTATCAGAACAAAAATCACAAAACATTTAAACTTCAGATTAAGTGGACAGCAAATCAAACCTTCCCATCATGCTAAATATCTTGGTGTTATAATTGATGAAAATCTTAACTGGGATACTCATCTGCTCAAACTTTCTCAAAAACTTGCTAGCACTGTAGGTATACTTTCGAAACTTAGGCATTATGTTGACTACAAGACGCTATTATCTGTATACTACTCCCTCTTTGAATCCCATGTCAATTACTGTCTTCCATTTCTAGGTTTTACTACTCAAGAGCGTCTAAATAGAATCGAAAAACTTCAAAATAAGGCTCTTCGTATCATTCACTTCAAAAACCAAAGGGAATCTGTTTTACCACTTTACATCAATTCACGTATTCTCCCCATTATCAAACAGCGTTCTCTTAAAAATTGTCTATTTGCCTTTGACTTCTTCAACAAGAAATTACCTGTTTATTTTGATAACTTTCTTAGGAAACTTAGAGAGGATCACAATACACGAAGCACCAATTATCAGCTTGACTTAACTATCACAAACTCGGTAACGTATGGTTCTTATAATATTGCAAACCTTGTTACTAAGGATTGGAACAGCCTTCATTCAAAACTTGTCATAGACCTTTCCTCATCATCCAAATCAACTCTCAAAAATCACCTTCGTAGCTTTATCTTGACTTCCATGGCAGAAAAGTAGTCTAGCTAATTATTATCATTACCCTTTGTTCTTTTCTTCTTCTTTATTGTCTTTTTTTTTTTTCTCTCTTTTATTATTATTTCTACTATTATTATTGTTATAATTACTCTCGTACTGCTTATTATTATATCATTCTTGAAACAGGCTTCGGACACCTGGACCTTAATTGAATAACACCTGCGTCTTATTTCCAAGGTCCCCTGGGCATTCTAGTATTCAGTTACTATTTCTTGGGCTCACCTTCCGTATTAAACCCAAATTTCTTGTCCAATCTTAAAATAAGACCTCTTCTGTTTGCTTTTAATTACTCAAAGTAAACGCATTAGTATACCAAAAAATTAGAAACATTACATCTTTTTTTTCCTATAAAAAAGGATTTTATTTATAGTCTTCATTAAACTGTGTAACATTCATAAAAAGAAAAATATTTATTTATATCAGTGTTTTTATCTGTTTATAATTAGAGAATGTAAATATTTCTTAGGAGTCTTAAACCCCGGTAAATATATATCTATCTATCTATCTATCTACTTTTGTCTATCTCCTAAACTTATTTACATTACTTTTTCTATTACCTACTTCTTCTTACTATGTCTAATAGTACAAAAAGAGGACCTACATCACCTCTCGAAGATGTAAGTCAGAGCATTGAAGATCTAAGAACTGACTTCATTACTCAGAAAAAACAAAAAGTCCACTTTGGTATTTCTAGAATTAAAAGACCTCGTTCAAACTCACAATCATCTTCCACCCCTTCCTCCTCTAAAACACCAAAGAAAAACCTGCTGACTCTTCTGATGAAAATGTTGTTCTGGAATCTGGCTTTGAAACGAATAGATCTAAACCCAATCCACTTATTCTTCAAGAACCACCAAAGAAGGAAAAGATCAAAGTCATTCTCCATGAACACAATTTTGAAAAACCTTATAATCTAGTGGAATTAAACTCCCACGTCAAAAATTTTTCTTTCCTTTCTGCTAATGAAGCACACACAAAAACCTCTACTCTTATTTGTGAAATAGACATTAGTGAAATAGAATTCCTTTTGGACAAAGACAATTGGAGTGAAAAAATTAAATCAATTTCTATCGACAAAAAATCAAATCTTCTGGATAGTTATTGCATAAATAAACTAGCAAAATAACCAGAATCTGGTCCACCTGTCAGCCTCCAACTTGTTTTTGACCACTTGGAATACTATGTTAACGAAGTATACAATCTCAGAAGAGAAGGAAATCTAGTTGTTTTTGAAGTGTTAAAAGGTGATATAGAAGACGACTTTCCTCTTACCATAAAGGCTAACAATTCTGTTAGTAGACACTTTGTCAGGAAATATGATCCTATTGAAAAGTACATTATCCAATGTAAAAAATGCTTAAAATTTGGTCATGTTCAATCCATTTGTAAAACCAAAAATCCTCTATGTAGTTGGTGTGGTAAAGAAGACTGTATAAGGAAGTGTAACCAGAAATGTTGTGTGAACTGTGGAAAAAACCATTCGTCTTTTTATAGAGGATGTAGTGTTTATAAAAGTTTAGTTGAAAAAGCTACTTTCACACGTAGTGACAGACAAAAGTCTTCCAAGATATCTGCAATCAATAATTCTGTTAAAGAAGTAAAAAATTCATACAGCCAACTTGAAAAAACATATGCACAAGTTGCAAACTTTAGTCAAGAATCTGTCACCCTGCAAACCAGTGTAAAATCCTGTACTGAAGGAATGGACTCAATAAAATCACAAGTCACTGAGATTTCTACTCTGCTAGGAACAATCTCTGATAACACCAAAACCCTTTTTACAAACGTCAACATTTTAGAGAAAACCGTTAGCAAAATCAGTAACAGTCTCTCTTCTATTACATCCAGAATCGACAATTTAGAAAAACAAAATAAAATCATTTGCCATACTTTATCTGAAGTCAAAGATAACTATGTAACCAAAGAACATCTCTCTTCTGAACTTTCTTCAGAAATTCTCTCACTATCTGAAAAATCTATTGACATCAAAACTTTATCTTTTATTGTTTTTGAAGCTTGCTATGCTATTGAGCAACAGAAAATGACTACACACATTGACATTTGCTTTCATCTTCAATCCATCATGAAGAGACACCATAATAAATTTGATAAGGAAAACTTCCTGAATTCCCTAGATGAACTCAGAAATACCTCTTTAATTCTTGAAGAACCACCGGTGTCCCTATCTCCAAAATGATGAGCTTAAAAATAATCCAATCAAACCTTAACGGATTTAAATCGAAAAAACGAGATCTACAAACTCTCTTAGCTGAAGAAAAACCTGACATAGTTTGTTTGAACGAAACAAAGTTAATTAACAAAGAAACCATCAAAATCAAACACTACACAGCTATCATGAACAATAGAAAGAATAGAAGAACTTTAAGATCTTATGGAGGAGGGACAGCCATCCTAATTAGAGAGGATATTGCACATGATGAGATAAGGAAATATCAAATAGGGAAATACGAAATCCTTTTAATTAAAATTTTTCCTGACTCGCTAAATATGTCAAAATCTTTTCATCTCTGTTGTTGCTATTTTCCACCTACTTTTACAGCAGATGCTGAAGTTTTAAAACTTCTCTTTCTTCTAAATACAATCATAGTCGGAGACCTAAATTCTAAACACCATTCTTGGGGCAGTATAAAAGACAACCATAGAGGTACTACTTTTAGGAAATTGTACGATGATAACAACTTTGAAACATATGTGATGCCACCAAACTTTAAAACCAAAATAAGGTGAATTTAAAGAAGTTATACAACAAGTTATAACATCTCCTATTAGATTCTTTCAAATTGAGCACATTACTTCGCTTAAGTCCATTGGTTCTGACCATCTACCTGTCTCTTTTTCTTTCTTTGATCCTACAGCACCTAAAAAATCAAAATTTGTTAAACTTTACCATAAACTTAACCTTGAGACTGCTGCTAGGATCATAAATCAATTTTCTTGTGACAAAACTTTTGGAATAAAGAATGTCGTAGAAAAAACAAACAAACTGATCTCCACTCTTCAAGACATAGATAAACATGTGATAACCAAGTTGATACCAAGTAAAAACCAGGGTATGTCTATTGAAACCAGAAAATTGATAAAAGAAAGAAGAAGTATAATCAATCTGTTAAGAAAAAATAAAAATAACATCTTTTTGAGAAGCAGAAAAACAGAATTAAACAGACAGATCAAACAACAAATAAGAGATAGCGATGATGCAAGATTCGAGCTCATGAAGAAAAGAATTAATGTTAGAGAAACAACCAAAAAGACCTGGAAATATATTAAAACAATTATAGATGGTGAAAAATGCAACACACAGTATAAAGATAAAGTTTTTGTCAAAGAAGATGGCTCTAAGGTGAAAGATAAACAAGACATAGCTAATTCCTTTAGAGAAAGACAAGAAAAAATTTTCCAACCAAATATTTCCTCTGACAGAAGGCATAAATATATTGTCGACCACTGGTTTAAGAACACTCTTTTTCATAGAAGAGAACGTTTTTCTATATATCACATGCTTGATCTTCTCTTGACTAGATTTGAAGTCGAAGAAAAAATAACACATCAAGAGGTTGACAATGTTCTAAAGTCCCTCAAAGTCCACAAAGCACCTGGCCATGATGCCATACAAAATAAACTTCTTTCCACACTCTCTCCTCTCTTTATATCACCACTTACTTCTCTTTTTAATGACTGGTTGAATAATTCCATCTTCCCAGATTCATCCCCAAAGTAGTGAACACAAACAAGATCTCAGAACATAGGCCAATTAGCCTTCTTCCTACTATTGGTAAGATCTTCGAGAAAATCCTTGCAGACAGAATATATAATTGGGCTGAAAATAACAACATTTTAAACAAGGAGCAGTCTGGCTTTAGAGCTAAAAGAAGTACAGTAGATAATCTTTTCCTTTTACTCAACGACTATCAAGAAGCAAAAATCAAGGGTGAAAGAATGCATGCAGTCTTTGTGGATTTTGAGAAGGCTTTTGACAAAGTCAACCATTCTCTTCTTCTTTTTAAACTAAACTCTTTAGGTATCCCAAAATACCTCCTAAACATCCTACATAGTTACCTTAAAGACAGGAAGGCTTATATTAAATACTCTCACTTTAAATCAAACATTTTTTCTTTGAAAGCAGGAGTACCTCAGGGCTCCTGTCTTTCACCTATCCTTTTGTCTCTCTTTGTCTGTGATATTCCCAAACTATCTAGTGATACAACAAAGATGACCCAGTTTGCAGACGATCTGGCTGCCTGGGAAAGGTATAAGAGAGTGTATGACTCAAATTTAGACGAGTATATTGAACTTTTGTTTGAATGGTTTAGTAAATGGGGGCTAGTAGTCAATATGGATAAGACCAAACATGTGAATTTCGGTACGAGTAAAATATCAATTTGGGTTAGAAATGTGAGACTCAAAAAATATAATAAGATCAAATTCTTAGGTCTCCAACTCGAAGAGCAACTAAATCTGGTGTCCTATATAACAAACAAGATTAATAAATCATACCAATCATACAAAATAGGGCACTAAGAATTATTTTAGGGAAACCTAGATGGACTAGGATAACTGAATTATATAGAGAAGCAAGAGTTACTTCTTTGGAGGATAGGATAAAACGACTTTCTAAAAATTGGCTACTTGCTAGCAATGGTATACAACATCACCCACTCAATAATTATAACGTTTTAAATAGGCCAAATGCAGAAAAAAAGACACTTTATGAAAAACTTGTCTCATTTTAATTTATATTAAATTTTTAGTTTGATTATTAACAATTTTCTTTTCTATTTATATTTATAATACACATATACATATCACTCAAAAAATAATCCCTTTTTAGTTTAATTTTCATTCACACAAATAAAATATTTATATCTCTATAATCAGAATACAGACAGGTCCTACTAGGATTCCTTTATGTCAGCTTTACTTCGAATAATAAAAAAAAACCTTTCTCTTTATTACAATACTTTAATTAAAACAAACAGTTGTCAGTAATAACAACGATCCATTTTTAGAATTAAAAAAATTTTTTTAAACAGTTGGGACAGAGCCTATGAGCCTACAGCCCACTACACACGCACCGAATACATATATTACGTTTTAGTAATACAAACCATATTCTTTTTAACCCTTATGTTATCTTTTTATAATAGCCAATAATCTTTTATTTTAAATTATTTATTTTTATATCCAAGCTCTCTTCACGACCTTCTGAAATCCACTTTTATTATAAAACATTCAATTGTTATATACCTCTTTAATACTTTTGGATATAATCTTTTTTATACATGCTTGGCACCTTGTTGCTTTATACTAATTGTTCTTTTTTTTAGGCATAATCTCTTCATTTTAGGCATAAATCCCTTAATCTTCAGTAAGCGGAATGCAGGAACTAAGATGTTTAAACTAAATCCACAATGGGCAAAGGTAGTCTAAATAGATTACAACGCCCCTCAAAACAACATCACAAATGATGAATGGTACAAGGTATTACCAGTTAGTGTTGCTATTAAATATCCTTGAATAAAGGCTCTTTTAAGATAGTTTGCAGACTTGCACATTAAATTTTTTTTCTAGTAAATTTTGGTTCATGCATACGTAAGCGGGTCTCTTATTTGGAGGATTATCTAATAAAACTCAATGAAGGGCTTCGGTATCAATCAAATTAGAGATTGGCTTATGATATGTTTTAATACTGCGGTTTTCTTATTTTAGGCAGTAGCCCAATGGCGCAGGGAGAGTCGTAGCACAAAAAATACACCAAAAACGCAATATCCAAAGTCATTCAATCGAATTATGGACGTGGTAAATAAGGATTATAGGAAAGCCCTCGTAAACGGTAATACAAACATTTTAAATTATATCATCATACAGTCTGGGAAATGTTCGCAATTACACGCTTAACTTCCGTGGGCGTAAGATTGCAATTGCGCGTCGATCGACTTACGCCCCATGCATACACGCGCAATTGCACGCTTATTTTCCCGCCCCGCTTATGAAAGCTTAGACAAATGGATATTATTATTATTATTACAGAAATGATTTTTTCCGCGGCAAAACTTTTGAACGATTTGCGAATCGGAATGAACGAAATGTAAATTTCTTATAACCATTGTAGCGCTTCATTTTTAAAGTTTTGAAAGAGTCACCCTAATATTTCAAAAGTCACCCAAAGTCACCCTAATATTTCAAAAGTCACTCAAAGTCACCCTAATATTTCAAAAGTCACCCAAAGTCACCCTAATATTTTAAAAGTTTCAAAGTCACCGTAATATTTTAAAAGTCACCATAATATTGCGAAAGTCACCTCGATATTGAAAGGGTTGAAAACCACTCTATTTAGGCCAGTGTCCTCTTTCGCGCGAAATGAGCGACAGATTTCTAATTTTAAGGCACGTCATTGGCCGATCGAAAAAAGAAGCGATTACATTGGCCAAAATTGACGTAACGGTTGGAAAAAGTTTAACTGAGTTCAACTTTTTTATTTGTCGCGCAATGACGTAATCTTTTCTTCAGGCAAAAACAGTTGACAAAAAACTCTGTCGCTAATTTCGCGCGAAAGAGGAGACCGGCCTTTAAGGGCTCTGGACATTTTTCGATTTTACACCAACTTAAATGGCAATTTCTGCATTTTAAAAAAATTAATGTATAACTTTTTTATATGTTCTGGTAAACCTACCTTTTTAGAATTTAAAAATCGAAATATTGAAAAAATTAAATGAAGAAGAAAACGAAGAGTTTTTCGAAGAAAAACGAGTATTTCACCTTTCAAAGCTCTAATCTCGGTAAAAATCAAACATTTAGGAATATTTTTTTGGTTCAGGTGATGTATCTATTTAGTATCTAAAAATATAATTTCGGAAAATTTTTGTGGAAGTAGCTTTCCTTTAAAATCTCCAAACAACCTCATTTTTGGCAATTTTCTGCACTAAATTTATAACAGCTATAACTTGGGATGTAGCCAAATAGAAAATTTTTCCGAAAAAATCTAAATAAAGAAATTATTTGTCATTAACTTAAAAAAAGTTTGAAACAATAAAAGATTTCCCCAAGGAGATTAGGCTTTTTTGTGAAAAGTAATTGAATAACGTCGTTATGACGTTTTATTAGGGTCCATGCCACACTTATTCCTTAATTACTCATGATGTAATTACTTAAATTTATTTTTTCAAAAGCAGTTTGTTCTTAAACATGTCAAAGAAGCGAAAACATAAGGTTTTATCTTCAAATTCTGAAATTGATTTTTCACTATGGTCAGAGCCCTTAATGCTTATGATGTAACTCATCTTGCTGCGACTTACTGCGTTGTTATAACGGACCGATTGGAAACATTTCGGTCATGCTCTGAAACTCTCACGGAAAGAAACTTTCGCGAATTAGCAATTTCGCAACTTTTGCGAATTGAGCTTGTAAGAATATTTTGCGAGAGAAAAACTTCTGCGATTTGTTGATTTTTTTTTCTTGCTTTGTCTCAACTTTTTACGGTTTTCTCCTTGAAAGAAGCCCAAAAAACTGACTTTGTTTACATCTAACAAACTAAAATTCATTCTAAAATTGCTCTCTAAGTCGAAAATAAACTTTTCGCGAATCAGCTTTTCAGATTATTTTGCGGAATTAACTTTCTCGAATTTGACCAAAGTTTGTTTCCGTGAAAGTTTCTTTCCTTAAAGTAATTCGATTTTTAAGGAATAATGGAGCGTATTGAGTAGTGAGAAGTCTCCCTAATGCGATAAACATAAAATGGTAAATATCGAATTATAGAGCCGAGGAAAAAATATAAGCGAATCAAAAGAAATATCAAAAGAAATTTTCGATACTTGCCTGTTTTGAGTTTTGAGGAATTCGGAATTCTAATTCCGACTCTAAAAGTTTGAAATTTCGAATTTTTCGAAAAATTCACATTATTCAAAGAACAAATGTATGTACTTTCTAAAGGTTACTTATTGTTACCAATGGTGCCCCGCTATCTTTATCGAAAAAACGGTTGAATCCAGAGAGCTGTTAATTCTGTCCGCATTGGATAAATTATCCAATACCATTAAAATCTAAATTTAAATTAAAAACTCCAGTCATAATGTGAAATGGGATATGTATCAAGTTGTCTATATATTATTTATTGTTCTTTCTGTGTGTCACTTTCGTTTTCGATTTCAAACTTTTTGTCAAGAGTTAATCTTTCGCAAAAATTTTAACTTACTTTCCCATGGAAATTTTTGACGTATTTTGTTTTTTTGGGACCCTTGGGGCATAAGCTACACGAATACCGCTAAATTTTCGAAATTTGCGAATTTAACGTTGACCAAAAATTAGGTCAACGAACCCTATGACGTCATCGTTTGGCCCAAAATCTTTGAAATGCGATATCTTCCAAGTTTGGATTGGAGTTAAAAGGTCGTCTCGATGACCACTCGATGGATCGGAAACTTCACGGAGAATACAATGAAGAGGGTTGCCAGAGTCGATGTCGAGGTTAGAACTTTAGCAAATTTATTTTGGACCAATTTGGACCCAATGACGTCATCAAAATCTTTGAAATTCGATATCTCGAGTTTGGAATGGATTTGGGATGTCTTTCAATACTCGATGGATCGGAAATTTGAAAAAGGACACACTTGGATAGGTTTTTGGGGTCTGGGTAGAGGCCACTCATTTTGGGCAATGTTGGGCCCAATGACGTCACCAATACCAGTTAAGTGCGATATCTTGAGATTGGAAAAGAGTTTACAGGTCGTTGACCTATCCATGGATCGGAAATTTTACGTGTAGAATACAAATAGGCTTGATTTTTAGCGACTTAATTAATGTTTGAGATTTGATTTAGCGGTTTTAAGCTCATTTCGGGCCAAAACAACGTCATCAAAATTTACCGATCGCACCGATACAGATTCTTGTACCAAGCAAAGGGGATATTTTCAAATTGCAGTGGTGGGATCAAATAACACAAAAAATCTGCTTTGTTCTTTTGATTTTTTCTCAAACTTCTAACGAAAGAGAGTTTGTTTCCCTTGTCTAAAGATTTAAGTCATCTTGTAATAAGATTGACTTTCTATTAACTTGACTGTTAACGGCTTTTATAAATGAAAGTAACAATTAACAGTTATCTTTAGTCACTAGAGAATTGAAAGCAGAATTTTTAAAGAGAACTTTTAATTCCCAAAGGAGCAGGAAAGAAAGTTGACATACTTTGCAATAGCGCTCCGTAACGCAAACATCATAATTATTACTTTTCATTTTTGTACGGGTTTCAATCCCACAATCCAATTCGCCTTAATTTAAAATCCGTGCAGGCTGTTACATTTCTTTTGTAATTGGATGCATTTAACGTGCAAGAGAAATTAACGCAAAGGTTGATGGGATTGAATTTTTTCAAAAAAAATTGTTTTGCCTTAAATTCCCACGAGGCAAAAGAAGAAAAACATTCCGCCAACATGGATTCTGATATCTTTGTACAAAAATATTTTTACCTGTTTTTGTTTATTTCTAAGGAGGACAACACTTCCTGAAAAGTTGAAGTGAATCAAACAGAGCAAAAAAAGTTACAGCCAAGCAAAATTGCCTCACGACTGTTTCGATGACGATACACTCCCGTGCTTAATTGTAGGGGGGGGGGTAATTTTCCATTTTTTCGATTTTTTCACCCCCAAAATCATTTAATAATGACCCCCCCCCCATTTTATGACTTTTGCCCCAAAAGTTTCAAAAACCTTCATTTTCCTAGGGATAATCACTAAAACCACTCCAATATCCCTCAATTATGACCCCCCCCCCCATTTTATGATTTTTCTTCCGGAGTTCCACCCCCTGCATATTATACCCCCTACAATTAAGCACGAAAGAGTACCTTTGGGGATTAAAACTTCCGAATACATTTCCATAAGGGATCGAAATTCGTTTCACTTTCGGCTTATGATTAGAATTCTATTGTTTTAAACTCTAAAATCCTCTAAAAAATGGACTTTAGAAAGTTATTCCACACAACATTAAATCGTGTCAAGCTTATATACGTCGTAAGATTAAGATCACTAAGATCAAGTCTTATCATCAAGTCTCTTGCTCGAAAGCAAGAATGTCGAAAAGAAAGAAAAAATAAGATTTTTATTGCCCTTGGGATTAGCGTTGATCTAATTATACGACAACAAATTTGAACAATGGGCTCGGTTAGACATTGCGGCATATGTAACTGCTGTTGATTTTCTTTTGTGTCCAATTGTTCTACACTATTGTTCAGTTTATCAAATTCCTAATAATGATGCCAGCGAGTGGTAATTTGAAATGCCAATCTGAGCAAAGGAATCATACCCTTTCTGGCATTTCAAGTTAAATAAAAGAAAATCAAAATAAAGGATAGAATTGACATTTGTGTCTGTTTAGAGTGTTTCCGCCAAGGATTTATTACAGACTCCGGATAAACATCTCATGAAACGGTGGAGAGCGAGCCATTGTATTTCCATTGTTTTAGAAAACAATTGCTGTACAAAGGACAACTGTCATGGCGGCTCGAAGACTTCTGATTTTGAAAAATGATTAATTATCTAAGCTTTATAACTTCTATAACTTGTACTAGCAGAAACTTTCAAAATAAAACCAAAAAGGCTCAATAAATACATTTGTCAAATCTTGCATGCCATAAAACTCTTCTGACAAGAAAAATCAAGCAAAAGCAAAAGCAAAAGGCACAAATCAATATCAAACATTTAGAGACCGAAATCTTTCTAGCATCTTCACGTCGTCATATGTTAAGTCGTTAAGGAGATATCTCTCGAATTAGTTGAGTACTGCCCCACCCATGGGAAAATGGGTATGTAGCCGTTGCGCAGCACTATTTTAGCAATTGAAAAGATAATGGGTTCTACACCAAACAGCACCAGGGTCCGGGATCAATCGGTAGTCCTTCAGGACACGCCCTTGATCCCCGGGCAAGCCCCTGATTTTATCGATCATTTTTCTCTCTTTGATACCATAAAGGGATCCAATGATGGAGAGATCTTCACCCCCAGTTCCTTGGGGAGGTTTTCTTCTGACAAGAAAGAACCTGATCACCCAAAACAAAACAAATTACTGAGATGTACCAATCTCTTGAAAATTAGTACTTTCAATGTTCGAACCTTGAATGGACCTACACAAATAAACGAGCTCGTGCGTTCAATGTCTGAAAATTCCATAGACATGATTGCAATCCAAGAACATCGCATTTTTCACCCTGCTGATAACCTTATGTATTCTTCAAACTCTACTTTTCAACTTATTACATCTTCAGCAACCAAAAACTCTGTTAATACTACGGTGGGAGGAGTAGGTCTTCTTCTTTCTTCCAAAGCTAAAAATAACTTGATTAAGGTAGAATCTATCACGCCTAGAATTTTGATTGCTGAGTTCTCAAGCAATCCAGTTTTATCAGTTATTTGTGTCTATAGTCCACACAATAGCGCCCCCAAAGAGGAAGTTGAGGAATTCTATTTGGAACTTAAAAATGTACTCGACGATATACCAAGACATAATTTCATAAGCATTGCGGGTGACTTTAATGCGAAGCTTGCATGTCCCGATGTCTCTTTCTCCTTTAATAAGCACACTAATCGCAATGGCGAATACCTCTTAGATCTGATTGATGAATACGGCCTTTTCTCCTCAAATAACTATTTCATGAAATGTGCCAATCACCTTTGGACATTCCGATATCCAAATGGCGATAAAGCTCAAATTGACTATATTCTCTTTGGTAAAAAATGGAGGAATAGTATTAAAGACTCCAGGGCATATTCCTCATTCTCCACTGTTAGCTCTGATCATCGTATTGTTTCCTCAAATATCAAATTGAGCCTTCGTGCATCAAAACACTCGAAGCCACACCCTCTGAAGAAAATCGATTGGAAGGAATCTTCTCTCAATCCTGAAATCCGTAACAGATTTACTGTCGAAGTATATAACCGCTTTTCTCATCTTTTCATTGAGGATCTAAATAAAGACAACATTGAAGATGCTTATTCCAGTTTGATTGAAACCACTGAAAAAATAGCTCTCGAGCAGCTTCCTAGGAAAAGAAAAGAAAACATCTCAAACTCGAAAGACATCCCGTCTGTCATTGCAGCAAGAGAAAATCTCAAACTTGCAGCATCTCTCTACAACAATGTCCCTAAGCGCAGGCGAAAGGCAAATTTAGATTCTTGCAAAGCTAAACTTGACGAGGCCTACCTAGAAGCCGAAATATCCTTTATAAACGGCAAGATAAACTCCATGTCTGAATACTTCTCGCATAACTCTTATCGAAATGCATGGAGCCTAGTCAGAGAGCTTAGTGGAAAAAATTCGAAACCCCCCATTCAATTAAAAGGCGGATCCACTGCGAAACGTCTAGATAATTGGCTCAATCATTTTAAAAATCTTCTTGGCAAAAAGCCAATTCTCTCTGAAAATAATTCTCTACCCAGGGAAAGGGAACAAATATCTCCGCCTTTGGACATTCCTCTTTCTCCTTTCACTTTAAAAGAATTAACAAAGGTCCTTTCCCAAACTAAATCTTGTAAAGCTTTCGGTCCAGATAACATTCCACCTATTATCTGGAAAGACGAAAACTTCCACAGTTTCCTTCTTAATCTCTGTAATATCGCGTTCGAAGAAAATGTTTGCACAAATCATTGGCTAAAATCTCATATCATTTCTGTTCCGAAAAAGGGAGACCTCACTCTTGCCACTAACTATCGTGGTATATCTCTTCTTCCAATAGCGGCCAAGATTTACAACAAACTTTTACTCAATAGGATTAGGTCTAAAGTCGAACCCATTCTTCGTAAAAACCAAAATGGTTTTCGTAGTGGGCGCTCCACACTAACACAAATCCTATCCCTTCGTCGCATACTTGAAGAAGCCAGGAATTTCAATCTCGACGCTATACTTGTATTTGTTGACTTTAAAAAAGCTTTCGATTCAGTTGATCGAGATAAAATGTTTGATATCCTCTCACTATATGGCATTCCCTTGAAAATCATTAATGCCATCAAGCTTCTTTATACAGACACCAAATCTTCTATCCAGACTACAGACGGCGAGACTGATACTTTTCCCATCTTAGCAGGTATCTTGCAAGGTGATACCCTAGCCCCGTTTCTTTTTATTTTAGTTGTAGATTACATCATGCGTATTTCTGTTGATAAAATCTCACAATGTGGTTTTCTACTTGAACATAAACTTGGGCCTCGTAGTCCAGCGACTTATCTCACTGATACAGACTTTGCTGATGATATAGCTCTAACCAGTTCTAAGCTTTCAGACGCTCAAAAATTACTAAATGCACTAGAATCGGCTGCAAATTCCATAGGCTTACATCTTAACGAATCAAAAACCGAGTTTTTCAGTCTCAATCCCATTGATCCTTCCGAAAGTATCAGAACTGTTGCAGGAATCAAATTAAAGAAAGTTGACGATTACAAATACTTAGGCTCCTATATTTCGTCATCTGAAAAAGATTTTAAGATTCGCAAAGCACTTGCCTGGAGTGCGTGTAACAAACTACACAAAATTTGGACATCTTCTCTTCTTGACTCTAACCTTAAGATTAAAGTTTTTAAATCCACCATAGAACCTATCCTTCTTTATGGTTCGGAAACGTGGTCCTTCACACGTAAATTAGAAAAACAACTCGATGGAACATACACACACCTTCTAAGAAGAGTTAAAAATCTTTCCTGGCGCGATCATCCCACTAAAAACACCATCTATGGTTCGATTAAGCCTATCTCAAACATCTTAAAGGCTAGACGTGTTCAGTTTGCTGGTCATTGCCTTCGTGCATCCACAGAAGTCATCTCCTCTCTCTTACTCTGGAAACCCAAGCGGCTGGTTCAAAGATCGAGAAAGTTAACTTTTACTGACGCAGTTAGCAGGGACACTGGACTTCATTATAGTGACCTGGAGACTGCCATGCGCGACCGCGATTCTTGGCGCCAGAGGGTGGAATCCATCATCTCGACCGCGGTCGAAAGATGATGATGATGATGATGAAGTCGTTAAGAGCTGGGTTTCACATATACTAAACCGGGGCACCTTAGCTTCACATGGTATTGTCGGCACGCGGCGGCAAGGTGATTCTAAAATTTTCTGGTATAACTGTTCAGATTCTTATAGATAGCGTGACTGTTGCATCTATCTCACAACTTGAAACGTCACAAGGAGATGTAGTTAGTAATTAGTTTTTTGGTTTTGTTTCTCTGAGGAAGACTTGAAGTCTCATTTGGGAATTCAAAAGCAACGTTATAGTGTAAAAAGGCAATACAACTATGCAGCGAAATAATATTTTATCACTGAAGGAGGGTGAACAATAATGTCGTTACTGCGGACATACTTTAGGGGAAGAAACTTTCGCGGAAAGAAACTTTCGCGATTTTCGCTAATTTTGGGCAAATTCGTGAAAGTTAATTACGCGAAAATTCTGAAAGCTAATTCGTGAAAGTTAATTCTCGCGAAAATAATGTTTTTCTAAAATTTACGGTTGGTATTGAAATTTCATTCAGACCGACTTAAAAATCAATATTGGGACACATTTTGGTTTGATGGGCGTGCGAAGAAAGCCCGCGTTTTTAGCCACCTGTTGCAAAGATATTCATAAAAAAAACTGGGTTAAAAACAATGGAAATTTAATGAATCGTGAAAGTTTCTTTCCGCGAAAGTCTCTTCCCCTAAAGTAGCTAGAACATGAAAAATTGAGAAAAAATTCAACCTAATGTTCATCCGGTGTCTATAATGAATCCATGGATACACGATTCCTGTTGAGTTTTTTCTATAATACGGTATAAAAAAATCGCAAGATTTACCGTAGCTCAAGGCTGCGGCAAGGTGGGATATTTAATAATGTGTTTTGAAGGAGATTCCCCTCAGTTCAACAATGAACATTGAACTGTGTAATCTGAGGTAAAGGAAATCACTTCTTCTGTGATGATAAAAAAGGAGATTTCTTGAGACGCTCTGCCGATAGTTATAATAGAAATTGGCACATGCCTAATTCCACGGTATCTAAGCGCAGCGAATTTTGAGAAAGGGAAATGTGATAAACTTTTAAGAGCGTGTTTTTGTTGAAATTTTGAATTTGATGATTATTTTGGTATTTGCTTTTTTCAAAGACGAAAATGGCCATACCCTTTATACACATAGCACGGTCGTATCGAATTGGCTTATTTCCAACATGACATTTTAATGAAAATACCGCAATGCTAATGTCAGCAAGTATTCTAGGCAATCCTGGAATCGTTTCTACAAAATTTCCCCGTACTTTTCAACACTCCTCCAAAAATCCTATCTGATTTTTTAATCCTCGCCCGAAATTTTGTTTTTGTGATTGATGGAAAGAAATAGATGTCAGTTGATGAAATAACGATGATCGACCCTCAACACGGTCACTGTATTAGATTAAAACTAAGAAATTAAGTTTCAATTTCTATTTGTGTTGAAAACTTTCGTCGGGGAAAATCCCCTTGCTCAAAATTGATACCTACGGGGTTCGAACCCACTAAATGCAAAGTGTCTATGATTAGAAACCCAGTGTGCTAACCACACTGAGCCAACGCTTCACGTCAAAAGAACGAAATAGTTCACTACTTATCGGCTAATTAGGGCGTGTTATTTACTATCACTCGTAAGGTCTAAAAAATAATTCCTGGAATATTTAGAAAATGAAAAAGATTTTTCTGTGTAGCATAGGTTACCAGGATTCCGTATATATGATTACTTTTTTTTGGCTCAGCCTCGAAGATTTTGGCACTGAGGTTTTGTTATCCTTGACTTTGATTGGCTGAAAACGCTGTTTAACAATTGAAATTAACAGTCAGTTAGGAGTAACTTAAAATTAGCCCATCATCTCGGAATATCAGCAATTTTAGCCCAGAATTGGCAATTTAGCCCAGATTATATAGGAAAATTAGCCCATTATGAAGAAAAATTTGATTTTTGAGCGAAATATTAGTAGTCGCATCTTTTTTTGCCAGAAACAAATTTTTCATGTTTCAAAGAATAATCTCCACTGAAAAATCTTTCCTGTTTAGCTCCTAGAAAAGAATTATTAGCTGATGGGCTAAATAATCGATAATGGGCTATTTTTCAGATATTGAGTGCCGTGTGCAGAAAGCTTTTTTTCTGATTTTGTTTCACTGCGCATATGCTCGAGCATGCGCAGTTAGAAAAAATTGAATATTTCCCATTCTGGAGCTAATTAAGGGATAATATTTGGAATATACATTGATTGAATCATTAAAAATCAAATCTGAGGAGTTATAGAATGCGACTATTAATATTTCGCTCAAAAATCAATTTTTCTTCATTATGGGCTAATTTTCCTATATAATCTGGGCTAAATTGCCCATTCTGGGCTAAATTGCTGATATTCCGAGATGATGGGCTAATTTTAAGTTACTCCTAACTGACAGTTACAAAGGAACAAAAAGTGTTGACTAGCCTAGAGAACAAAAGATGAATAGACGTAATCTATCTTTCTTTGCCATATTTCTGGTTTAACGTATATTTTGCACGGTTTAACTATACATACAACCTAAAAAAAATATATACTACCGCGTTAACACCTCTTATCGAGGATGTGTATATGTTTAAAAAAAAAAATCATAAAATTTCATGGTGTAAATGTTTCAGTAACAGTTCAAAAGATATCGTACGGAGTTTGAACTTTACCAACTCCGTTGCCAACAAAGCTTTGTATGAACATTCCAACTTCTGTGATAATCACAGTTCGTAATACTCACTGTGAAAGCAAATCGCAGTTCTATTCAACTGAGAACAAAGGTAACCATAGCAGCTAGTCCAGAAAGCTGGACTAAGCAAACTAGATATGTTTGAATTCCCGTGGTGGAATCAAGTAGCACAAAAAGTCTGTTTTGTTTTCATGAATTCATCTCAAGCTTATCACGAGAGAGAGCCTGTTTTTTGAAAACATCGAATTGTTCTAAAATGTGTCTTGATTTGACTGTGATAACTTTTATAAAAGAAAACTATTATCGTAAGTCACTTGAGAATTGAATTTGGAATTTCTTTCCTTTTAATCATCAAAGGAGTTGAAAAGAATTGTAATTTTTTTGCAATAGAAAATGATCCTTTTGGAACAATAAAGGAGCTTGCAAGATGCGATGTTTGTATTTATAATTTTTAAAATTGTAAAAGCTTTCACTACTCCTATAGCTTTGATCGCAAATTGTCTTCTGGTCAATGGAATTAATGTTTCTCCATCTCAGATGTTTTTTGAAAGTTGCTTAAGATAATAACATTTAACAATGTTTGTTATTGCTGACAGTCTGCCCGAATGGAATTCTCCATTTTGCTTTCACAGGTTGTATTTCACAGAAAGCCAACCGAGACACTCACAGTACATTCCAACGTGAGTTGGTGGCACACACGTAACTTGCAAAAATGACATTTGAAATTTTTCAAAGAAACTTTTTGTATTAAAAATTAGTTCGTATTAAACAGAATAGCCTTAAAATTTGGTTTTAATTTCAGACCCTTTTACAAATCAACCACTTTACAAATCAAAGAAACTTCGTTACGCGTGTGGCATCTCATGGAATGCTCCTGTACAGATTTATTGCGATAATGTTAACCGGTACAATAAACAAGTCATTTTGCCTTCTTTTTCTTCTTCTTCTCATTAGTTTCCAGAATTCTTTCGTACGCAACTCTCACTCTGATTTGGGTGAGTGAGTATTTATCATAGAGATAACCCAGACATTTGTTGTTTCTTCATTCATTTTAACACTTTTATCAATGAACATTTTACCGTGTTGCCGTAGATAAAGGTAATCAGGGGGCATCCACAAGCTGACCCGTGTTCCTGGTTCCTGTATGTAAGAAAAATAGCGATATTAAAAATTACTAAACTCGGTGTCAAATAGATCCACCCGGAACCAGGCTGACCTGTACAGTGTGTCCGTAAAAAACGACCACAAATTGATACCTAAAATCCTCAAAATTCTTAGCCTTATGGGATTTGAATTAACGATTGCATGCTAGAATTTTTTTGCTTATTCAAAAGATATCTAATTCCCCAGACAATTTAATTAGTTTGTAAGAGAATAATAATCAACGTAGGTCATTTATCATGACAAGATTTTTTGAGGATTTTGCTTTGTTACGGACATACTGCACTGTATATACTTATGTCATCAGTGATTGACAGCACTTAAATACAACAATCCATCAAATACAAGGCCTTGAAAATGGCCTGTATAATATATACTGTATCGTTGCTTTACTTTCACTTAATTTTCCAATATTCATGATATGCATCACTACAATGTCTTCTGGCATTACATCATAGACCCCACAGCTGATTGGTTGTAAGTGACGTAAAATCAGTCAATACGTCACTTGCAACCAATCACCTGTTGGGTACGGATGTAATGTCAGAAGACATTGTAAGTGATGCATATCATGAATAGAGAAATGGTCTTTTTACACCCCAAAAACACAGGCCAGGTAGGTAATTTACTTTTATTCAAATTTTCCAATATAGAAAAAACCCACCCCGAAAAAGGTTCAACACAAAAACGCGGGCCTGAGAATTGGCCATTTTCGGCCCAGAATTAAAAAAAACGAGGCTTTGGAAATACTCTGCCAGTATGCAGTATGTTCCATTTTGCAAACCCAAAAAACACATGCCTGGGGCTTAATCCCACCTGGATTCTAGCTTTGAAGAACACAGACCAGCGAAAAGGCCATTCTTTTATCAAAATTTTCAAAAAAAAACCCAGACCTTGCCTAGGGTTCTTTTACTTCATTTTCATTTTCAGTAGTAAAAAATCAGACTTTGGAGATGAACAGACAGAGAACTGAAAGGGAATAGAAAACAACTCATTGAAATGCGGTTCGTCATTATCTCGTCCTAAAGATCTAAGATCTAACCCTTAAGGGCTCTGTCCATAGTGAATTTTCGTATTTTGGTATGCACCAGTGTTAATTTGTGCATTATATAGACCATTTAAGTGTACCATATTATACATTTTCTGTGAGGCCAATTATTTGTGCGTCTAAAAATGTAAAAATCGGAAGGAAAAAGTTTCATGAAAAAGAAATTGAAGACTTTTGCGAAGAAGAGTATATTTCAACTTTGAGGACCTTATTCTCGACGAAAAGAAAACTTTTTGGAAAAATTTTTGGCTCAGGTGATGTGTCTACTAAGGAACTAAAAATAGATTTTCGGAAAATTTTTGTCATGGCTTCTTTGTCTCAAAATCTTCAAAATAGTGCTTTTTCTTCAATTTTTCACCCTATTTTCTCTCATATAAATTGACATAACTTTTGAAAAGTGGATTAAGAAAAAATTTTCGAAAAATTTAAAATTGTGCATTTATCTGTGAATAATTTGAAAAAAATTCCAATTAAAAAAGATTAAGCATTTTTTGTAAAAGTATATGAATAACAAACGTCGTTATGACGTTTTATTTTAAGGTCCATGCCACACTTATTTCCTAATTACTCATGATATAATTAATTAAATTAAATTTTTCAAAAGCAGTCTGTTCCTAAACATGCCAAAGAAGCGAAAACATAAGGTTTTATTTTCAAATTCTGAAAATGATTTTCCACTATGGTCAGAGCTCTTAAGGGAGTTTCATTTCAGTTAAGACTGATTTCTTTGGTTAAAGATCTAAAGTCTATTTCAAATGCTTGTATTTTCTGATAGGCTTTGAATTAGATAGCGATCTTGTGCGCGTTGAAAAGATAATTGTGAGTGGGATATTATCAAATAAAAAAATTCAAAAAATTTTTGAAACTGAAAATGAAAAAGAAACGAGCAACATGCTGAATGGACCTACCTAATGATTAACATCAGATGAAAATAGGAAAAATGGCAAAAATAGTAAGACAATTTAGACTGCAAAAATTAGAAGAAATAGAAAAGTGAAAATAATTAAAACGTTAGTGGAATACGCATCTTTGTGCAAAAAAATCAGAAAAAGCTAATGATGAAATCTCGAGAAAATGCCAAAAAACCGGTTTTTCCGGCATATTTCTGACATTTTCGGCCGGAAAAACTTTTCTTTTCGAAAATTAGGCTTCGTCACATTTCGAAAATTACCATTTTGCATCATCGTGCAAAAAATCAGAAAAAAATGCCAATCGCGAAAAAAGAAAAACCCTATTTTTAGGCAGTTTTTGGCCCAAATTTGCCCAAAAATTTTTTTCAAAAATCGGGCTCCGTCACATTTTGGGCATTGCCATTTTGCATCATTGTGCGAAAAATCAGAAAAAACTAATGAGCCTATCTCGAGAAAAGCTGGTAACAGACGGACGAACAGACGAACGAACGGACGGACGGACAAGGGTTAATTTAAAGGACTACCTTAAGGTAGGTCCAAAAAGTCAACTCCTGGTACAATTGTGATATAATTACCATTTTCACAAAGTTAATTCTTTAATCTTAGAACATCATCACCGTGAAAAAATTTTTCCAAAAAAATTATTCAGTCAAAAGATAGGACACAAAGTCTTCAGGTAATTTACTGTAAAAAAGGCTGTTTTTCGCTGTTTTTTGGTGTTTTTCAGAGTCAATCAGTGATAAACTTTGAGCCATATCTTTTGCCTGAATAATTTTTTTGGAGATATATCGCAATTGTACCGGGAGTTGACTTTTTTCTTTTTCATTTTTCATCTTCATTTTCAAAAGTTTTTTGAATGTTTTTATTTGATAATATCCCACTCACGATTATCTTTTCAACGCGCACAAAATAGCTATCTAATTCAAAGCCTATCAGAAAATACAAGCATTTGAAATTTTACTGCCAGCTAATTTGAAATAAACTTTAATTGTGAGTAAGATTTAGGGATATTATGGGTAAACCCATTGAGTTTAAATCCCGAAGGGCTAGAGTAGAATCTTTAACCCTTCCCAGGTAAGAAAAACTGAAACCTTAAGATTAGCGCCACAATCACGACGACGGATTGAATCTAGTAGTTTCTTTGTTTTTGAGCAGCACATTTTTCGAAATCTGGCGATATATTTTACTTTCAACCCGGCGTTTGTGTAAAAACCACGCGGGGAGCGCGTTAAGGATGGGAAATAAGTGGCATCATTTCCCTTCCAGGAGATTCGACTCTAGCCCTTCGGGCTTTAAACTCAATGGGTAGACCTCGCTTATATTAAAAATTACTTATATTCTCCTAGTCAGAATTTATAGCGATTCTAGCAATATAACATCACCATTTTATGGAGAACTGGAACTCAACTTAATTTTGATTTTACTCGATTTCAGAAACAATTTCATATCGGAAATCAATTAAATATCAATTTAATATTGGAAAAAAAATGACTCTTAATTTAGAAAATTGAAGCAACAATCAGCGAAAAACGGTTTTCTTTTCATTTTATCGTCTAAGCATGCAGAAACCGTAAAATTTACATGTCGATCAGTAGCGTGGTGGCTAAGTCGAGGCTGGGGAGGCAAAAGTTGAATTTGAGCTTTTGGCGCCCCGGTTGGCCTATTTGGCGTCCCCATTTTCCAGCTTTCTATGGAGAATTCGGACACTGCCTTTTTAGTTTACAGTGTTTTGGATTTTCGGTTTTTAAAACATCAACAAGATTTTTAGAAATTTTTCTATTGAAAAGGAATGCGGAGAGCGGATTGCGATGACATTGAAATGCGAGAGAAGCGAGCACGAAAAGATTTGAGTGGAACAACAAAATGCAACCACGTATAAATGTTCTTTCTTCGATTATAATTCTCTATAGTCAAAGCAAAAAAAACATTTGGACTTTTTTGACTGCTTTCATGATGATTAAGATTCTTTTGAGCCAAGCGAAGCGAGCGAAAAAATTCACAATATAGAGATTGGATTTGACCAAAACGAAAAGTAAAAGGGCGCCTTGAAGGGATAGGGGTGCTGAAATCAGATGCTAAAGAGCTACTACGGCGCCCCTTCAAAAAAGTCCGCTTCCCTCTGCCACCACGTTACTGATGGCGAGCCGCCTTTCCTGAACTTTTATTTAATGACCTAACCAACACTAATACAGTAGAGTTTTCAATAGAAACTATGGTAACACTTTCGGTAATCAGAAATTTAGATGAAATCTAAAGGTATCATCGTTACTGATTTTCACCCAAAAAACAATAACAAGTTTCTTTGCAGCCAGTTTGTACTACATTCAAATCGATACAGTTTCATTATTATTTGAACGACTTTGAACGATTTGCAGAAAAGAACATTCACAAATTACTGTGTACAGGCTCCACTCCCTTCAAATCGATGTACACTTTCATTACATTATTTAAACGATTTGCAGCCAAAAATCATGCAAAAATTAACCAAATTTCCACTTCCTTAAAATCGATATACTTTCATTTTATCATTAGAACGATTTGCAGCCGAAAACATTCACAATTTAATGTGTACTCCAATTTTCACTGACTTCAAATCAAATCGAAACACTTTCATTTTGTCGTTTGAACGATTTGCAGCCAAAAAATATCCACAAATCACTGTGTACCCCAATTTTCAATTTCTTAAAATCGATACAATACACTTTCCTTTTATTATCTGAACGATTTGAAGCCATAAAGCATTCACAAATTACTGTAACAGATCCACTGCCTCAAATCGATTTACACCTTCATTTTATTATTTGAACGATTTGCAGCCAAAATTTGGGGGGGGGGGTGTGGTCCAGTGGTAGAGCGCTCGCCTCCTGATCGGAAGGTTCTGGGTTCGAGCCCCACGTATGGATCACGTAGCGAGGTAGCCTCTCGCGTTGCTAATCGCCCTAGGTGATGGGCTGGCTCACAAGAAGATCCATAGAGGTGAAGTGAGTTCAGACCTTAAACCAAATTGATAAAAAAAGACATTCAAAAATTACTGTGCACAGCTGCACTGCCTTCAAATCGATACACTTTCATTTTATTAGTCGAACGATTTGCGGTCAAAAAGCATTTAAAAATTACCCAAAATTTCACTTTCTTAAAATCGATACCCTTTTCAATTGATTATTTGAACGATTTGCAGCAAAAAAAACATTCACAAATCTCTGTGTACACGATATATATCGATATAATGGTAACGATTTAAAGCTGTGTACAGAGGTTTTTGAATGTTTTTGCTGCAAATCGTTCAAACGACAAAATGAAAGTGTATCGATTTTAAGTCAGTGAAAATTCGAGTACACAGTAATTCGTGAGGCAGTGGACCTGTACATAGAGATTTGTGAATGTTTTGCCTGCAAATCGTTCAAACAATAAAATGAAAGTGTATCGATTTGAAGGCAGTGGAGCTGTACATAGAGATTTGTGAATGTTTTGCCTGCAAATCGTTCAAATAATTAAATGTCTTTTGACTGCAAATCGTTCAATTAATTAAATTTCTTTTGGCTGCAAATCGTTCAAATAATAAAATGAAAGTGTAACGATTTGAAGGCAGTGGACCTGTACATAGAGATTTGTGAATATTTTGCCTGCAAATCGTTTAAATAATTAAATGTCTTTTGGCTGCAAATCGTTCAAATAATTAAATGTCTTTTGGCTGCAAATCGTTCAAATAATTAAATGAAAGTGTATCGATTTGAAGGCAGTGGAGCTGTACATAGAGATTTGTGAATGTTTTGCCTGCAAATCGTTCAAATAATTAAATGTCTTTTGACTGCAAATCGTTCAAATAATTAAATGTCTTTTGGCTGCAAATCGTTCAAATAATAAAATGAAAGTGTATCGATTTGAAGGCAGTGGTCCTGTACATAGAGATTTGTGAATGTTTTGCCTGCAAATCGTTTAAATAATTAAATGTCTTTTGGCTGCAAATCGTTCAAATAATTAAATGTCTTTTGGCTGCAAATCGTTCAAATAATAAAATGAAAGTGTATCGATTTGAAGGCAGTGGACCTGTACATAGAGATTTGTGAATATTTTGCTTGCAAATCGTTCAAATAATTAAACGTCTTTTGCCTGCAAATCGTTCAAATATTTAAATGTCTTTTGGCTGCAAATCGTTCAAATAATAAAATGAAAGTGTATCGATTTGAAGGCAGTGGACCTGTACATAGAGATTTGTGAATGTTTTGCCTGCAAATCGTTTAAATAATTAAATGTCTTTTGGCTGCAAATCGTTCAAATAATTAAATGTCTTTTGGCTGCAAATCGTTCAAATAATTAAATGAAAGTGTATCGATTTGAAGGCAGTGGAGCTGTACATAGAGATTTTTGAATGTTTTGCCTGCAAATCGTTCAAATAATTAAATGTCTTTTGGCTGCAAATCGTTCAAATAATTAAATGTCTTTTGGCTGCAAATCGTTCAAATAATAAAATGAAAGTGTATCGATTTGAAGGCAGTGAGTGGACCTGTACATAGAGATTTGTGAATGTTTTGCCTGCAAATCGTTCAAATAATTAAATGTCTTTTGGCTGCAAATCGTTCAAATAATAAAATGAAAGTGTATCGATTTGAAGGCAGTGGACCTGTACATAGAGATTTGTGAATATTTTGCTTGCAAATCGTTCAAATAATTAAATGTCTTTTGGCTGCAAATCGTTCAAATAATAAAATGAAAGTGTATCGATTTGAAACCAGTGGAGCTGTACATAGAGATTTATGAATGTTTTGCCTGCAAATCGTTCAAATAATTAGATGTCTTTTGACTGCAAATCGTTCAAATAATTAAATGTCTTTTGGCTGCAAACCGTTCAAATAATTAAATGTCTTTTGGCTGCAAATCGTTCAAATAATAAAATGAAAGTGTATCGATTTGAAGGCAGTGGACCTGTACATAGAGATTTGTGAATGTTTTGCCTGCAAATCGTTCAAATAATTAAATGTCTTTTGGCTGCAAATCGTTCAAATAATTAAATGAAAGTGTATCGATTTGAAGGCAGTGGACCTGTACATAGAGATTTGTGAATGTTTTGCCTGCAAATCGTTCAAATAATTAAATGTCTTTTGGCTGCAAATCGTTCAAATAATAAAATGAAAGTGTATCGATTTGAAGGCAGTGGACCTGTACATACAGATTTGTGAATATTTTGCTTGCAAATCGTTCAAATAATTAAATGTCTTTTGGCTGCAAATCGTTCAAATAATAAAATGAAAGTGTGTCGATTTGAAGGCAGTGGACCTGTACATAGCGATTTGTGAATGTTTTTGACTGCAAATCGTTCAAATAATTAAATGTCTTTTGGCTGCAAATCGTTCAAATAATAAAATGTCTTTTGGCTGGAAATCGTACAAATAATAAAATGAAAGCGTATCGATTTGAAGTCAGTGAAAATTCGAGTACACAGTAATTCGTGAATTTGGCTGCAAATCGTTCAAATAATAAAATGAAAGTGTATCGATTTGAAACCAGTGGAGCTGTACATAGAGATTTATGAATGTTTTGCCTGCAAATCGTTCAAATAATTAAATGTCTTTTGACTGCAAATCGTTCAAATAATAAAATGAAAGTGTATCGATTTGAAGCCAGTGAAAATTCGAGTACACAGTAATTCGTGAATTTGGCTGCAAATCGTTCAAATAATTAAATGTCTTTTGGCTGCAAATCGTTCAAATAATAAAATGTCTTTTGGCTGCAAATCGTTCAAATAATAAAATGAAAGCGTATCGATTTGAAGTCAGTGAAAATTCGAGTACACAGTAATTCGTGAATTTGGCTGCAAATCGTTCAAATAATAAAATGAAAGTGTATCGATTTGAAACCAGTGGAGCTGTACATAGAGATTTATGAATGTTTTGCCTGCAAATCGTTCAAATAATTAAATGTCTTTTGACTGCAAATCGTTCAAATAATTAAATGTCTTTTGGCTGCAAATCGTTCAAATAATTAAATGTCTTTTGGCTGCAAATCGTTCAAATATCAAAATGAAAGTGTATCGATTTGAAGGCAGTGGAGCTGTACATAGAGATTTGTGAATGTTTTGCCTGCAAATCGTTCAAATAATTAAATGTCTTTTGGCTGCAAACCGTTCAAATAATTAAATGTCTTTTGGCTGCAAATCGTTCAAATAATAAAATGAAAGTGTATCGATTTGAAGGCAGTGGAGCTGTACATAGAGATTTGTGAATGTTTTGCCTGCAAATCGTTCAAATAATTAAATGTCTTTTGGCTGCAAACTGTTCAAATAATAAAATGAAAGTGTATCGATTTGAAGGCAGTGGAGCTGTACATAGAGATTTGTGAATGTTTTGCCTGCAAATCGTTCAAATAATTAAATGTCCTTTGGCTGCAAATCGTTCAAATAATTAAATGTCATTTGGCTGCAAATCGTTCAAATAATAAAATGAAAGTATATCGATTTGAAGGCAGTGGAGCTGTACACAGAGATTTGTAAGGAAAAATTTGAGGGAGTGGACCTGTTACAGTAATTTGTGAATTAGTGTAGTCAGTTAGCACATTTATACTTCAAATGGTGATAAAAGGCTGAAATTTGGCACAGTTGACCCTTAGAGGGTCTAAAACAAGATTTTAAACAGAAACACTTATTTTTCTAACTTGGCCACCTGTCAGATGATGTCATCAGGTGGCTGGGCAAAAAAATATTTTTTTGAAAATTTTCAAAATCCGATTGTACCAACTGTCGAACGTGCTAACCGCACTGGCTCAACTTCAGTATCTTTTAAGATCGAATCCCCAATTGTAAAATTGATAAAACTGAGTGAAACCTATGAAATCCCTAGTCAAAACCTACCAACCTGGAGAAAATCGGACCATTTTTAAAGTCTCCAGCCTGCCCCAAAGTTTTAGCCTCGTTTTGGGGCTAAAACTCGTGACCACGCCCTTAAAAATGAGAATTTTGAAAAAAATGAAAAAAAAACCCCCTGGGATTCACCCAAGGATCAAGTGTGCAAAATTTCATCCAAATCGGACCATTTTTGAAGTCTCCAGACACACAGACACACACACACACACACAAACATTCAGACATTCTCAGATTCTAGCTCAACTGTTGAGAATAGAAAGAGCATGCAATGAGGATGAAAATCGAGGTATAAAACATGCCTTGATTATTTTCCAATCAAAAGTTATGACAATCTGAAGATTTTAGATGACGTCATAACAAGCCCTTCTGGGCAAAAACAAAAAACTCATGATTTCGGAACCAGTTAACCAAATTTTATGTTTTACACACATGTATTCGCATCAGAATTTAATTCTCTTTTCAATGGTTTCGTCAAATAATGAGGAATCCTTTTTTATCGAAAATTTAATTTTTCTTAGTTTTTCTGTCTTGAGAAACTGGAAGAAACCGTTTTCAAATTATTAGACATTTTTGAATACTTTTCACCATACTTCAACCCTACCATCAGAAAGAATGCAGAATTCTGACGCGAATACATGTGTAAAACATCAAATTTGGTTAACTGGTTCCGAAATTAAGAGTTTTTTTGGTTTTACCCAGAAGAGCTTGTGATGACGTCATCTAAAACCTTCAGATTGTAATAACTTTTGATAGGACAAGCGATACTTTTATGGACCTACCTTTATTATGAAACGAACATTGAACATGTAACAAAACAATGAAAGTTTAAGGTAACAATGAATTCTTTAAAACACGGAAGTATTGAGAATCCCTATTCGGAAACTTTTTCAGTAAGGAAAGAATATGAAGAATATGAATATGATTTTCGAAAATCCGAAAAAATGATGATTTCCGGCATGTTTCTGGTTCTACAGGCCAGAAACATTTTTTGTCAGAAAACAGTTTTTGAACCTTTTTGGCAACATTAAAACGCATCTATGTGCAAAAAATCGCAAAAAACTAATGATAAAATCTCGAGAAATCTAAAAAATCTGTTTTTTCGGGACATTTCCGGCTCTACCGGCCGGAAAAATTTCTTTTTCGAAAATTGGGCTACGTCACATTTTGGGCATTGCGATTTTACATCATTGTGCAAAAAATCATTAAAATCTGTCGAGTATAACTTGAAAAAATGAAGGAAACCCGTTTTACGCCGGTTTTCGGCTG
Source organism: Clytia hemisphaerica (assembly GCF_902728285.1). Lineage (NCBI taxonomy): Eukaryota > Metazoa > Cnidaria > Hydrozoa > Leptothecata > Clytiidae > Clytia > Clytia hemisphaerica. The sequence continues at coordinate 533,988 of NW_027103528.1, read as the reverse complement.
TTCCGGCGATTTTTAAAGAGTTCTGGATTCAAAGGATGACTTTTTTGCAAATCAAACGATGCTAAGTTTTGGGCATCATCATAAAGAACCTTCTTCTGTAAAGAAACGATTAAGTAAGTTGAAAAAATGTGACGGAAATATGAAAAAACGACGATTTCCAGCACATTTCCGGTTCTATAGACCGGAAAAATTTTTTTTTTCGGTAAACGGTTTTCGACACCTTTTTGGCAGTACGAATGTGCATCTATGTGCAAAAAAATCGCAAAAAACTAATGATAAAATCTCGAGAAAATCTCAAAAAGCCGCTTTTTTCGGGACATTTCCGGTTCTACCGGCCGGAATTTTTTTTTTTTTCGAAAATCGGGCTCCGTCACATTCGAGGGTTTATAGTAATGCACCTTTGTAAAAAATCAGAAAAATTGAATGAGCCAATATCGAGAAAAGCTGGTAACGAACGAACGAACGAACGAACGAACGAACGAACGAACGAACGAACGAACGAACGAACGACGAACGAACGAACGAACGAACGAAAAACGAACATGGGTTAATTATAGGACACTACCTTAAGGTAGGTCCAAAAATAATCAAGGCATGTTTTATACCACGATTTTTATCCATTTCATGCTCTTTCCATTGGTACAATCAGATTTTTGAAAATTCTCAAAAAAAATATTTTTTTGCCCAGTCACCTAATGACGTCATCTGGCAGGTGGCCAATTTAGAAAATAAAGTGTTTCTGTTTAAAATCTTGTTTTAGACCCTCTAAGGGTCAACTGTGCCAAATATCAGCCTTTTATCACCATTTGAAGTATTGCTGTGCAATATTTTGTACTAAGCAACCTCACTAAATGTTTTTTGGCTGCAAATCGTTCAAATAATAAAATGAAAGTGTATATCGATTTGAAAGCGCGGAGCTGTACACAGTAATTTGTGAATGTTTTTTTGGCTTCAAATCGTTGAGATAATAAACGGAAATTGTATCTGGCTCAACTTCAGTATTTTTCAAACAATTTGAAGGCACAATTGTCGGATTTAGAAAACCAATGAAAACATGAAATTCACCCAAGGAACAAGTGCACAAAATGTCAATCAAATCGGACCATTTTTGACATCTCCAGACTGCCCCAAAGATTTTAACCTCGTTCTGATGAAAAACCTCGTCCCCAGGCCCCCCAAAAACACCACCAGGTATTCATCCAAGGAACAAGTGTGCAAAATTTCAGCCAAATCGGAAAATTTTTGACATCTCCAGTCTGCCGTTTTAGCGAAAAACTCGTCCCAAGGCTTTAAAAATCAAAATTTTCAAAATGAGAAAACTCCCACACGGTTTCACCAGGGGGGGGACAAGGGTTCAAAATTACATCCAAATCCGACAATTCGTTTCAGTCTCCAGGCTGTCTCACAGTTGTAGCCTCGCTTTCGCGAAAAACTCCTCAAGTACCAAAAACCTGAATTTTCCAAAAATGATTAGGGATTCACACAAGGAATATAAGCATGCAAAACTTAAGTCAAGTCCGACAGTATTTGAAGTCAAAGTTTCAGCCTCGTTTTGGCACCCCTCAAAGCTATTTCCTGTAAATATATTTTCATGAGGAAGAAGACATAATCATCTGGGATAAGCATTCCTTGACAACTATACTTGAGCTTGACCGAGAACAGATACTTGCTTTTAAGAAAAAGAAGGCGTACTCGTAATCTCTATCGCATTTTAACATTTATACAAATTACTACTTACATGAATAGGGTGACGCCTAGGGCTTGGAGTACAATCACTACCATCTGTTGTCGGACTCAACGGAACATCACTTCCTGGTGGGCTATCAATAGTGGGGTTGTCTAGCATAATTTAAGGGAAAAAAATAAGATCCAGCTGAAACTTTCTCCAGACCTTCTCTATAGGATGGTTATGCCTCAGGAAAAATTCCCCTAAAATCCCACTGGTGGAACATCCTTTTTTTGGGACATTTCTTTTTTCCCCAGGCAAAACCCTAAGGGCAAAATTTTTTGAAAATTTCAAACTCATTTTCAGACATTATCAAGTATACCATTCGAAAGCTCTCGAAAAACTATATAGAAGACTTTTAAACGGGTATAGCCGATTTCATTACCTAAGTCAAGATAATTCATGCATAAGATGCTATATATGGTCAATTTTAGACCAAAATAACCAAAATGTGGCGAAAAGTGGAACTTGCGCATGAAATATCTCGAGTTAGGTAAGGAAATCGGCTTACCCGTTAAAAGTTTCTATATAACTTTTCGAGAGCTTTCGAATGGTATACTTGATAATATCTAAAAATGAGTTTGGGGAAAAAGAAATGTCCCAAAAAAAGGATGTTCCACCAGTGGGATTTTAGGGGAATTTTTCCTGAGGCATAACCATCCTATAGAGAAGGTCTGGAGAAAGTTTCAGCTGGATCTTATTCTTTTCCTACAAACAGCCTGTATTTTTGTAACACGACCACACTACAATAGCAGACGTAGGACCTAGTTTTCGTAATTTATCTCTTATTTGCCTCGTTGTTGCCGTCACAGGAATCTCCTTAACTGGTGTTCCTTCAACTATGGCGTTCCGTAAAATCGATTCCTCTGTCTTATTCCAGATTTTCCTCGGGCTTTTATTCTTAGTGTCGTGGTCTTTTTTTGGAGTCTCTCCTAATAGAAAAACAGATTAGAAAGGTTAAGACCGAGTAAATGCTTGACTTGAAAAATCGTCATAGTTAATTGAAAGCAGTCTTTAGGAAGCCAAGTGGATCATTTTGTTTCTCATAAGATTGATCTTTCGATTAAAAGGAGAACAAAATGTTAAAGCGAATTGGAGATAAAGAATCGAGACTGCACGAAATATACAGGCTTTCTAAGAATAGTAAAAGTTTACATGGAAACAGTGAACGACAACTGTATTTCAAGGGGTTAAAATATTATGATTTCACCTCTGAATATATTTTCGATTTCACGTGCACCAACCAAACTAGCTTTTTCTTTTTCGTAAATATCATAGTGCATATCAGCTGTCTTTTTACTATGTGCCATGAGAATCGCTATTTCTTTTGTATGAGGGTTATTTTCTTCACGAGATCGTGTGGAAGCGGTTTGCCTTATGTGATTCATACACAGATTTCGGGGAATTTCCTGCCCATCGAATATTCCACTATCCTTCCATGCAGAGTGGAGAAATTTTGATGGATCAGACAATTGAAGGGCTTTTCCAGACCACGTAACAAACACTTCATCCACGCTTGGGTTAAGTTGTGGTCTAATTCTCTCCACATAAATCTTTAAGTTGTTGAATGCATTGTGTCGTAGATGGACTGGTGCGGGCCCGTAACTTTCAATAGTTTTGTGGTCCCAGACAGGAATTTTGATGAACTCTTCACTCTTAATGAATCCTTTGAACTCGTTCATCTTCATGTGCACAGCCACTCCCGAGCGATGAGCATTGGCTAAGCCAATCTCAACCACAAGGCTACTGCGGACAATGGTGTGTTGAGATCTTGTAATTTGGGTATTTGGATTTGTTCTATGTTCGTGAATGATTTTGGTGGCTTTAGCCTTAAAAGGTCCATTGTCATATTTCCGAACCTGCTCTCTAGTAACACTCATAACACGATCGTCTACACGTTTTTTGTGGCTGAACATTTTACACTTCTTACTTAATTTCTTTCTCCAATCTTTTATGATATTTTCGGTATGTAATATATTGGGAGTGTTTAAATTGTGGCATTTTGACGAGTGGCCAAGAAAGTGCAAAAAATCCATCATCGAGCCAAGATACGTTTTTATAGTTCCTGGTGACAGTTTCTTATTTTCACAAAGAGCAACATATTTGAGGAGCAATTCATCCGTTGCAACAAATTCTTCTAAACCTTTTAGATCTTTGGCCTCGATTGTTCTCAGGATCCTGCGGACGTCATTTGAAACACATATTAGGGATCTTTTCTTTCGCCCACGATACGGACCAGTCATATAGTCTACGAATTTTAGGATCAAGTTCTCTAAATCTTTATCAAGATCACCAGCTTTTTGATGGTCGGTATCACGGTCGGCATCATGGTCGGCATCATGGTCGGCATCACGGTCGGTCTCTTGGTCGGTATCATAGTCGGTCTCTTGGTCAGTCTCTTGATTCGTATCTTGCCCAGAATCGTTATCATCAACAAAAGGATGAATAGTATAAATGTTATCTTTACCAAAATCGTGTCCAGTAGAATAACTAGGATCGTGGTAAATCTCCATATCGACAGCTTGCTTTGTAGGATTTTCTTTACTTTTCTGCACTAACGATGGCTGCTTCGTTTTGTAACGACTCCATCTTCCTTTCTAGGAGAATTCACATCTAGTTTTCTTTTTGTTTTAAAAAGCTGCGGATCATACAATTTAAACATCTTTAAAAGTTTTTTGTAATCATCGTCGTGTATTTTCTTGTCATGTTTTTTACTTCGCAGGTGCTCACCGGGGTTTTTTGTAACAGCCATGCAGTCGGGAAATGGACATATCTTGCGATTACGTTCATTTTTAGTGGTGCTTTCTGATGGCTTCTTTCTTAACCCGAAGAGTCCAGTTACCTTCTGAGAGGATATAGTCGACCAAGTGTGTTCGTCACGCATATGCTTTGGTAATTCAGTGATCAATAATCCACAAACCGGGCATGGTTTCTTTTCACGGCGACTAGAAAAGAAATTTAAAAAGCATAAGTAAATATAACCGGAGTGAACAGTTAAATCTACAAAGAAAGATTAGGTCAGTGATTTGACCTAAGGTGTAGTCCAGGAGCCAAATCTTATATCTTCTTAAATAAGCGACTTTGCTTAACCCAACATTCCACCGACTTAATTATACATTTTTTGGAATCCTTAACTATCCTAGTGATAGGAATGATCGGCCCAGCCAAGTGCCGGGGGTACTTTTTTACCTCTACAATGATTTGTTAAGGAAACTTGCATGGCTTATATGGTTATATCTCACGTTTGAATCGGTCAAATTGATTCTGGATAATTTAAATGTTCACTTTAAGCTATTCAGGGGGTAAAAATCCCCTTTTTGTACCGTAGTTTTTAAAGTTTAGGCAATTTTTGCTGCTTTTAACCAGTGCAATCTCAATTTTTAAAAATATTAGTACGAAATATTTTATAAAGTGTATCTCAAAATAATTGACAGTGGCGTTAAAAAACGCTGTAACTTTTGTAGGCAAATTAAATGCTAAAGTTTTTAGCGGTTAAAAGTTAGTTTTTTTCTACTGTTGCCGTGATGTTCATTTTTACAGGAGGGGTAGTTCTACCTTAGACACGTCTGTGTGCAAAACTTCAGCCGAGCCGATAGATATTTCGGAAGATATAGGGCCCAGGAATACCATAATTTTCTGTACAAACTCAATTTCATCATATTTGTTAAAAACAGGGGGTTATGTTGACGAAATCATTTTTCTATCGAAGTAATTTGTTTGCATTATTTCTCAAAATATAGTGATATGATTGATCTAAAACTTCCAAAAAAATTTTAGCATTTATTTTGGCTATCAAAAGTTACAGCGTTTTTTAACTGGAGTTTTTATAACATGCTTAACTCATTTGTCATTTGAAATACTGTAATTAAATTTTCTAATCAGCTTCAAATTTTCACACAGGCTAAGAAATACAAATAGAAACAGCCCTGTAAATTTTCTTTGGTAAAGGAACATTTTTGGCGGCTGTAGGGCGTAAAATAGTCTTTCATAAAATGTCAGCCACCGCTCTGTACATTTATCTTTCATATTAAAACTTTTTAAAATCCTTTAGGGGAAAGACTGTTCTTAACATAGATAGAAAAATGTACATCAAAATATAAAGGTAATTGGTACGTTTTGGTGGCTGAAGATAGAGCTTTTTCAACTTGTGACAGCCGCCAATTGTGTACATTTTATCAAAAAATTTCTTGAAAATTTGAAATTGCAAGTGCAACTAGATGTAATTTAAATTAAAAGAAGGGGTAAAAATATATCTATGGAGGCTGACAAGGAACCAAAACTTTAAGTCAAATTTCAGTGACCCAATTTCATAACCAAGGCAGCCGCCATTTGTGTACATTTTATACATGTTAGGCCACCAAAAATGTTTCTGTTATAAACTCTATCACATTAGTGTACGTTTCTAGTTTACAAAATCTTATATCCTTTATCCGTTAGGAAGCTATAACAAGTTATTTATATCAGCCGCCAGCTACTTTAGGCGTACAAACTTTCGCGAGCAGAAACTTTCGCGAGGATGAAAAATCGCGAAATTCACGACATTTACTTTCGCGAATTTAACGGAAAAATATTTTTCGCGAGCATAAACTTTCGCGAATCAAGACGTAAGATTGAGAATTTTCACATGAAAAAATGGCTTAGAGACACAAATACTTCTTGGGTTGGCTTGAAACATTTGTCCTTTGACTTATTAGTCTTTTAGCAGGCTAAAAAGTGCCATAAAAGTTACATTTTATTCAAAGTTTGAAGTTTTATAGATTTTCTATTTTGTGAAGAATTTTTCGCGAGCATAAACTTTCGCGAATGGCCCTTCCTAGAATTTTTAAATACATTTACTTTCGCGAAAAGGGCCAAAATTCGCGAAAATCGCGAAAGTTTCTGCTCGCGAAAGTTTCTACGCCTAAAGTATCAGCCGCCAAAAACGTACATGAACTAAGTGCTCATATCTTCTAATATTTTCAGCCGCCAAAGAGGAAAATTATATCTCCGGAAAGCCCAATCTCTCTATTTTTCTCTCAATCTATTCACAACTGTCAGCCACCAAACCTGTCCATTTACTGAATACATTTGTGAAGGCCCTGAAAAACTTCACTTTTATGGGGGGTATTTTTGACTGGCATCTAATTTGAGAGAAAGTTTGGAAAAGACAAGACGAAATCAGAACCAAGATTACCTCAGGCTATGCAAGGCAAGGGCACCAGGCCTAGACCCTCCTTGAGGCAGTTTTTCATACCCGCATACCAAGGTTAAGCGTAACCTCATGGATAACTTACCGTTTGGAGCCGATAGCAACATGTTGGGTAGCGAATGGTAGCGATCCTGGACCACTGAAAAATTCAAGGAAAATTTGGTTCAAATGTGAATATTTCGCAATAATGACAGATTGGTGTCCATCGCAACGAATCAACTTAACCTCGGGCAATATTTTTAAGTAGAGTCTGAGCGAAACCGGTTAGTATTGTATTTGCCATTTTCTAACAAGGAAGATTAATTTATTTGGTTTTATCCTGAAATATTAACGCATACATTCCAATTGTATCACGTAAAATACCGAGCAGGCCACGTAAAAAATAAAATAAAAATAATTATTTGTTATTGCATCGTGCAGAATGCAATATGATATGGAATTTATTTTTCGATTTCTTTTATTTTTGATTCTTATTTTCACTTTAGTCGAGTGAAAATAACAGTAAAAATAAAAGAACGAGAAAAATAAGCCATATTGCGCGATAACTGGTTTATCGTATACTGAAAAATTCGGGCATTATATCATTTTGCTCAACCAGTCGAAACCAGTCCTTCGCCACGCGCCCATTTAACTTCTGAATGTTGACAATTCGAATGCTTTATGTTTCAATTCCAATGTTCTTAATTTTATTAAATTTGATCAACTCGCCGATAGATTATACCAGAAAGCTAGCTGGTAACTTTGTGTTTGTTTTTGTGGTGTGTTTTGTTGACGCTCGCTTGGCCTTTCGAAACTTTTTAGAAAATTGACGTTATAAACCACCGCCTAGCATTCTACCATTTTGAAAGTTTTCTCATATTTGCACTGTTTTTCGATCTTATTTGCGCAATGATTTTTGAACTTATTTGCACTGCTTTTAGGACTTGTTTTGGAAATTAACTAGTTTATGCACTCCTCCTAAGCCAATCAGATCGCTCAAATTTTTTCACTATACGATAATGTCCTTTAGCATTTACGAAAATACTTAGTATTCCGAAATAAGAAAACTCGTCCAAAAGAGGAGACGAAGTAAATAACTCACCATTCCGAGCCAACTGCATCCTGGACAGCAAGGTTTGAAATTGGAGGAGCACTGAAAAATTAAAAGAAAATGACATTTTGTTCAAAATAATAACTCATTTCCACGAATGAATAATTAGTTTCCGGTTCGTAGTATGATGTGGTATAATACTTAACTATGTCCTTTAGCAGTCACTGATACCTTGACAATCTGAAATAGGAAAACTCACATTTCGTTCAAAATACAAGACGAAGTAAATAACTCACTATTCCGAGCCAACTGCATCCTGGACAGCAAGGTTTGAAATTGGAGGAGCACTGAAAAATTAAAAGAAAATGACATTTCGTTCAAAATAATAATTCATTCGACCTTGACAATCTGAAATAGGAAAACTCACATTTCGTTCAAAATACAAGACGAAGTAAATAACTCACTATTCCGAGCCAACTGCATCCTGGACAGCAAGGTTTGAATTTGGAGGAGCACTGAAAAATTAAAAGAAAATGACATTTCGTTCATGATAATAACTCATTTCCACGTATGAATAATTAGTTTCTGGTTCGTAGTATGATGTGGTATAAAAACTCTACTTCTACTAGTACATTTCGTTCAAAATATGGGAAAAAGTAAATATCTCACTATTCTGAGCCAACTGCATCCTGGACAGCAAGGTTTGAATTTGGAGGAGCACTGAAAAATTAAAAGAAAATGACATTTCGTTCATGATAATAACTCATTTCCACGAATGAATAATTAGTTTCTGGTTCGTAGTATGATGTGGTATAAAAACTCTACTTCTACTAGTACATTTCGTTCAAAATATGAGACAAAGTAAATATCTCACTATTCTGAGCCAACTGCATCCTGGACAACAAGGTTTGAATTTGGAGGAGCACTGAAAATTTAAAAGAAAACGACATTTCGTTCAAAATAATAATTCATTCGACCTTGACAATCTGAAATAGGAAAACTCACATTTCGTTCAAAATACGAAGTAAATAACTCACTATTCCGAGCCAACTGCATCCTGGACAGCAAGGTTTGAATTTGGAGGAGCACTGAAAAATTAAAAGAAAATGACATTTCGTTCATGATAATAACTCATTTCCACGTATGAATAATTAGTTTCTGGTTCGTAGTATGATGTGGTATAAAAACTCTACTTCTACTAGTACATTTCGTTCAAAATATGGGAAAAAGTAAATATCTCACTATTCTGAGCCAACTGCATCCTGGACAGCAAGGTTTGAATTTGGAGGAGCACTGAAAAATTAAAAGAAAATGACATTCGTTCATGATAATAACTCATTTCCACGAATGAATAATTAGTTTCTGGTTCGTACTATGATGTGGTATAAAAACTCTACTTCTACTAGTACATTTCGTTCAAAATATGAGACAAAGTAAATATCTCACTATTCTGAGCCAACTGCATCCTGGACAACAAGGTTTGAATTTGGAGGAGCACTGAAAATTTAAAAGAAAACGACATTTCGTTCAAAATAATAATTCATTCGACCTTGACAATTTGAAATAGGAAAAGTCACATTTCGTTCAAAATACGAGACGAAGTAAATAACTCACTATTCCGAGCCAACTGCATCCTGGACAGCAAGGTTTGAAATTGGAGGAGCACTGAAAATTTAAAAGAAAACGACATTTCGTTCAAAATAATAATTCATTCGACCTTGACAATTTGAAATAGGAAAAGTCACATTTCGTTCAAAATACGAGACGAAGTAAATATCTCACTATTCTGAGCCAACTGCATCCTGGACAACAAGGTTTGAAATTGGAGGAGCACTGAAAAATTAAAAGAAAATGACATTTCGTTCAAATAATATATTTCCAGGAATAGTTTTGTTTTCTAGAGTATGGTGTGGTTACACTCTTTTTATAAGAATGCTTTTTGCAGTTGATGAGTTAGTTTACTCAATGGTTGGGTGAACCACAGGAAAAAATCATTTTGGGTGCATTCGCCACTATTCACGTTAAAAAGCTGTGATCATATTTCACGAGTGCAGCTTTTCACCGTGAATTATGGCGAATTCACCCAAAAAGTCACGGTGACTTTTTGTGATTTATTTCCTGTAGACATTGATGGTGAATGAACAATTGGAAATGAAAATGAATTAAAATTGAGAAATTTGAGAATTTCTTTCTATAAGAATATGCCTGAGCATAATTTGAGGCTGAAAAACGAAATATTGTTTTTGTTTTAGCCCGATTTTCCTGTATGCTTATAAAAGGTACTCCTGTACCTGAGTATATCTCACGTTTATCGTTCGTTAGTAAATTGTGTACTCATTGTCTGCAATTGCGAAAAATTCCTGTGAAATGTCTCTGAGAAAGAGTTTTGATAAAAAATAGGAGCGTGTACACGTGAGGCGCAAGCACTTCATCTTTTTGTTTGTTTGAGAAATCTGAAACGCTGTACAGACAATGATAACAGACCATACTACAGCAATTAGTTTACCAGTATAGACAAATACAAAGGGTGTCCTTTAAAGCAGTCACTGATACGTTTGCTAATATGAAATAGGGGCTGTATATATCAATATGAGAATTTCCAGAAATGGATATTTTGCGTGTGAAAATTATGAACCAAAAGAATGACTTACAATTCTCTACCAAAATTGTCCTGTTGTTCGTCACTAAAAAATAAACAACAAATTATTAAAATTCCAAATTTAGTCTTCGGCTTTGATCGTCATTGAAATATCGAGTGAGATATATTTAAGAATCAAAAGACAAATTACTATTAAAATCAAAATAATTCAATTGGTTTAGTTCACCAAGTCAAATGAAATGCTTGAAGTGAAAATAAGCGTCCTCACATATCAGCAAAGAGTGATTTGCGAGATGGGAAATGTCCAATTGATAAAGATAAGCTAAAAAATGAAAATAATACACTTTTACTCTTTTTGTACTTATAATTCTTTCAAAATGAAGTGCCAAATCTTTAAATGATTTTTTAATATAATTCATATAAAGCGTCAAAGTAAAGGGAAACCTTAAGACAAACGTCGTAAAAATGTCACAAAAAATTGTGTTTTCTGTTTTAAATTATTATCAACACAATTTCACATTAAATTCTACGTTATTAAAAATGGTATTTATATTTTAAGGTAGTTATATATCTTGTAGTGAAATATTTAAGGAATTCAAAAGTTTACCTGTTTTTCGTTGGAGTTCCATTAAGCATCCCAATCTTAATTGGCGCCACAACACTACTGGAAAGAAAAAATCAATGCATTTCAATTTCTTAATAACACCAATAAAACCAAAGCATTGTGAGTTTTCGTTAGCTTTACAAAGAGTTATTACCTGTCTCTGGATAACAATGGAGATGGCGACATTGAAAACAACGGCAGAAACCTGTAAATAAGTAAATACTACAATTATTGCAAGGAAAAATCTTAAAATTTCGTGAAATAGCCAATTAAATCCCAGCGAAATTTTATCCAGTTAAATTTTGTAAAATTGTTGACAAATAATTTTTGTATACACTTTTAAAAAAGCTCGAATGTACCTTTCACTTCTGAATGGACTTGTATTAGGTGATCTAAACAAAATATACAAAGTCCGAGTCTAGAAAATCACAATTTTCAAACAGGAGGAATCAAACGTGTCTCATTGCTAAATCTACTTAAATTTACTTGGGCGGGAAATGGACGAAGAACCATAATTGACATTAATGTGTATTTTTTGGGGAAAATGAATTAAATTATCACCAGTCTTAGTAACTAATATTCCATTTGAATAATAATCTTAAAGTTCAATTTTACAGCAAGTAAAGAATTACATTTGATGAAAATATATACCTATGAGATGACAAATATTGGCTTGATGACGTGAATTCATGCTTGTTCTCCATGCAAATGTTTTCCTTGAAAGAAAGTTATAGCAGAAAACGTGTGAGTAAACTTGCCTTTGTTGAAACTGATATTTCTCTCCGTTGAAAAAAAATTTTTCCATCATTCCAATAGTCTAGCAAGTGAGACAACTATAATATTAAACGGTATTGAGAGCCGATACTAAAAAATTGAGGTTATACAAACTGCCTCCTATAATAAAAAAGTTGTCACATCAAAACATATTATAAACGCGTCCCAGTGTATCATTTCAATTCAGCTTTCATATTTTTGACGACCATATTTTCAACGATCTTCACGTTCACCTATCTGATACTTATGCATAAAGCGATATAAAAATGATCTTAAAATCATCAACCGCTAATGAATTGAATTTTAAAATTGTAGAAACAACTACCTTCATCTTCTTTTTAAGTCCATTTGATGCTTGAGGTCTGAATGTGATGAAAATAATTTGGTTTACATGTTGGATTTTTATTGTTTGACTAGCGAACTAGAGAGCAAGAAATTTATTGTTGGGTGTATAAACAGAGATTTGATTGATTTAATAAACAATTAAAGTTAAAAGATTTATGTCATTTCTGAAAGTAACTCTGAGAACATACGGTTTAATAAGATGCCAATTTCTGGATGTAAAACTATAAAAAGGAAAAAGGTTTTGAAACAATAACCATCCATGCAATGTGCTATAAGGGCACAGATGACTTTATCATTTAAACCTACCCCTGAACGATTCTACTTTATAAGTAGAGTGAAAAGATTGTAATCTACTTATATAGTAGTAGATTTAATCCGTTGACACAACTACTTATATGGTAGATTCGGTCGTGAGCTTGGCCTGATTGGAAAGAAAATGAAGTGCAATAATTTTGCCCTCAAGTACATGGAACAATTAGAAAGTTTTAATCACAAGTTTTTCAAATTACAAATTATTTTAAAATTTACATTTTTTCACTTTTTTCTATGTTAAACACTGAGTAATTAATTATGTTCATACCGAAAATCTTTATTGAAACATTCATCTACGGTGAAAATGTTTTTCCTGAAAAAGGAAACATTAAAGTACATTAAATTTGCATCAAACCAAATACAACAATACATCATCATTAGCAAGCAGTGCGGGTATAAGACAATCCTATGAAATAAACAAGTATCAATGCAAAATTTTATTCCAATATCACGAAAACTACAAGTATAAAAATGAAAAACATCTTTGTCAATAAATACCGAACTGCATCTGGAGCTTTAGTGGGTACTTTTATGGTGTCAGAATAATCGTCTATCTGTCGTCTTATGTAGGCACTTGGAATCTTCTTACTTTAAAAAAGAAGTCAAAATTATTTTTCTGATTGGCCCCAGAATAGATTAATTGAAGATAAAACTGCCATTCAGAAACAATCTTGTGAAATTTGTAATTTCATTGTCTACACTACACAGGCTCGAGCCCTGAAATTAGCAAAAAAAATTTCTATCTCGTAAAGTAAAAGCTTTTGAGATAATCTAAACATGGCAAACGATAGCCCTTGACCAAATAAGCATAAATATGGTATAATATCAGGGGTGATCAAATTGAGCTAGAATGCTAAGCAACCTCAGGGCTGAAGCTAAAAATCGAGTTGCTTATAACAAAAATGTGTAGTTTCAGATCAAGGTTCTTTTGTTGCTTTGAAAACATTATATAGTAGACAAATATCGTAACAAGAAAAGAAAGCTCGTAACATAATTACTTACAAGCCTTTCAGTTCTAGTTGGGAGTGAGGAAGGAATTCTACAAAATAAAAGTGCTGGTATAAGGCTAAGAAAATTCTACGATTCATCTGGAAATTATTTATAGTTGATACGTGTTTCTTCTTTTATAAAAGCATAAGGTTTATAACCATACAGTGTGTCTGTAAAAAAGCAGACAAAAAATCCTTAAAATTCATCATCACTTTTAATGACCTAAAAGTATTGCTTTTTCTTGCAAAGAAAATAATTAAATTGCCTTGGGAATTGGATATCTTTTGAATAATGAAATAATGCTCGTGCTGCAGTGATTCAGTCAAATCCCAAGAGGGACACGTTTTAGAGGATTTTATTTTATATAAACTTTTGTTGGTTTTTACAGACACACTGTACAATAGCTCAGGTTTACTGACTGAGCATATTAAGCATACACAACAGCTGCATACCTTAAGTGCGCAGATTAATTATCGCGATTTTCGCGAATTTTGGCCATTTTCGCGAAAAATAGTCCTCGCGAAAAATTTAAAATTATGATTTTGCCAAAACCCCTAGGAAAATGAAAGAAATTAGGTGAAAAAGAGGCTGATTCGCGAAATTTAGTCCACGCGAAAATTTTAGATTTTCGATTCGCGAAAAAAAGTTCACGCGAAAATTAATCCACTTTAAGGTATATAAAGCTTTGCAAACAATTTGCAAATCCAAACTTAATTCTGTTAACAAAATAGGATGATTTTCAAAATTTTATTGTCTCTGCCCTTGATACTCCAGGTAATTTTTCTTGTTCACTGGTGGGTGAATATCATCTGAGATAAGCATATTCGGAGTCAGAGTTTGAAGACCTCAGCATAGCCTAGCCTGACCCAGGGCAAACAGAAAGTGTATTCTTGTTTGAAATAAAAACCATTCAGGGGAGGGGTCATGCAGTTGGTACTGGACACTGGAGTACTAAATGCAAAATCTGAATTATATGGATGTGGTGGCGTGCATCTGTAATCTAGCTACTTGGAGCCTAATCTGTCGAAGGATGTGAGTTCGAACCCACTTGGGATCCTCACCTACAAAGATTTGCGGGGTTGTCTAACTAGGCGGTGCTAATTCCGTAGCTCAAATGGGAGCTTTAAACATAGTTAGGACCTCGCACATGGACCCTGTGAAAACAATCGAAAGACTGCCTAAAAGTCCAAGATTACTAGGTAATCCATGTAAAATATCCGATCTATCTAGCTCTCCCGTAGAGGTTGCCGTTGGCATCCCGAAATCGTAAACTCTCTAATATGAAAACAATAAAGTGACGTCACCCAGCAAAAAAGGTTGAGATTGCACATACAAATTGATCACGTGATCAAAATAAAAAAATTTCAACCTCTTAGCTTGGACTTCCTGACCAGGCTCTTTATTCAACTGACATTGATCTAGTCGGTTGGATCTCATATTATACAATAGGGACACTGTTAAATTGATTAACTCCAATCGTTCTAGCTCTCTTTTTTTATTGGCAAATCATAGTGACAAATCAATACGGTTAACCAAGGATAATTTAGACTCAAGCTAAATGTATTATGTGAAAATCTGAGACACCACCCCTTTCAGTAGTTAGTACCAATGCAAATTGGTACAGTTAGTACCAATGCAAATTGGTACTAACTTGAAAATCCTGAAAGTGAATATGACCCACCATGGTACTAACCACCAACGTGTCTGGTACTGACTATATGACCCGTCCCCTGAAACACCCCTGTCTCAGTGCCCCGGTGGCATGGTTTCAGTACATGATTTTTTCAGTACATGGTTTCAGTACATGATTTTTTCCTACGTCACTGCAGTAATCAAATTTTTATTGCACTCATTTGTGAATTGAGATATAAATTGAATAAAGACAGCGACAATAAAAAAACAGTTCTTGAATTCCCAAGCCATTTAGGATGATTACAAATGAGTGCAATAAAAATTTGATTACTCCAGTGACGTAGGAAAAAATCATGTACTGAAAAAAATCATGTACTGAAATCATGCCACCGGGGCACTGAGACAGGGGTGTCCTGAACCCTTCCTTCCTCAGTTTGAGAACATAAAAATTACCAGATTTTTTGTTGTTCTTTTCTTCATCTTCTTCACTTTGGTTTCCCTATGTTATAAATCAGTGAGACGGTTGTTTTCCCTTATTGTCAAACCAGTTCAAAAAAGTTTTTTGAGAGGCATCTATAAAATAACGCTAAATCCCAATGTTAAAATGGCAAAAATAGGTGCTATCAGTATTTCTTGCAGTTTACTCTCTGGTCTCTAATAGATGTCCCCCCCCCGCTAATTAATTTTTCAAAAATTTTCCACCCAGGACATTCTTATTCCAACCCTCCCGCTTATTAATTTTTGAGAAAATATTTTTGAAAGTTCATTCTTTTGCCCTAATTCTTGTGTATTAGCCTGCTTTTCCAAATTTTTCCACCCAGGACATTTTTATTCCAACCCCCCGGCAATTAAGTTTTACATTTTTTTCCAACCCCCCGGCAACTCCAACCCCCTTCTATTAGAGACCAGAGAGTAATACAATAAGAAACCCATCATAATAAGTGTTTTTGAAAACCTCATCATCAATGATCTCGATGACTCCATCAACTGTCCTCACGATTGTAAAGTCAGCTTTTCCATTACCATTGAACGATAAATTCTGAATGAATTGAAAAAAAATAACGAGTCAAACAGAGAAGCGAAGTGTGTATCAACAAAAAAATAAAAACATGAATTAAAACACATTTCTTTTTAAACCATATTATTTCGATCCTTACAGATCCTTTTCAAGCATGAAATGTCATAGCTTTTGGATACCTTTTTATTTACAAATTTCAATGATGAAAATAATCCACAAAATGAATTAACAAGGGATTCTCAAAAACAAAATAAAAACAAAAAAAAGAAGGTAAAAGGAAATACTGTAAAATGTATTCAAAGAGATTGAAAATGAAAATTTACGAAATAAAGTTTCTTTTTGGATAAGGGATTATGGCTGATATTATTGCTACAGAAAAATATTGTTTGTAAACATTCTCATTAAGGCAAATCAATTAAAAAATTGGCTTTTTTTCTAAAATGTCAAGGGTCTGAATAATTCTGTTTAAATGTTAAAATTACAAACTTACCTTTTTGGAAGATTCAATCTTTTGATTAACATTTGATTTGACTTTCCCTCGACTCAACCTTAAAAAGTGAAATTAGTTTAATCAAAGGCAAAGGCTACCACAAAAATTGGAGACTTGCCTTTCATATCCGAAATAAAAACATTGGCAATAATTTTGTTTAATAAATTAAATACTTTATTCGGATTAAATTTCGCGAGATTAAATTTCGCGAATTTTCGCCCTTTTCGCGAAATTAAAACTCGCGAAATCGTTTGGCATCGCTCATTCGCGAAATTAAATCCAAAAAATTTCGCGAATTTTTGACCTCGCGAAATTTAATCTCGCGAAATTTAATCCGAATAAAGTAATTGACTGTTTTATCATATTTGGATTTATTATGGATACAGTACTGGAATACATAATTTCCATCCTTAAAGCTTTCTCAAAATTACCTTCATTTTCAATAGCCAGATAACAAACTTACATAACTTAAGTGGATTAAATTTCGCGTGGATTAATCTTCACGATTTTCGCGAATTTTCGCAATTTTCGCGAAAATTAGTCCTCGCGAAAAATTTAAAATCATGATTTTTGCCAAAACCCCTAGGAAAATGAAAGAAATTAGGTGAAAAAGAGGCTGATTCGTGAAATTTAATCCAAGCGAAAATTTTAGATTTTCGATTCGCGAAAAAAAGTCCACGCGAAAATTAATCCACTTAAGGTAACTTACAATTTTTGAGGAGTTGGTGGTATTATGTCCTCACTTTGTTCTTCTATTTCTTCATTGTCCTCACTTTGTTCTTCTTTTTCTTCATTGTCCTCACTTTGTTCTTCTATTTCTTCATTGTCCTCACTTTGTTCTTCTTTTTCTTCATTGTCCTCACTTTGTTCTTCTTTTTCTTCATTGTCCTCACTTTGTTCTTCTATTTCTTCATTGTCCTCACTTTGTTCTTCTTTTTCTTCATTGTCCTCACTTTGTTCTTCTTTTCTTCATTGTCCTCACTTTGTTCTTCTTTTTCTTCATTGTCCTCACTTTGTTCTTCTTTTTCTTCATTGTCCTCACTTTGTTCTTCTTTTTCTTCATTGTCCTCACTTTGTTCTTCTTTTTCTTCACTGTCCTCACTTTGTTCTTCTTTTTCTTCATTGTCCTCACTTTGTTCTTCTTTTTCTTCATTGTCCTCACTTTGTTCTTCTTTTTCTTCCTGTCAATTCAAAAAAGTAATAAAAGTAATGGATGATCAGATGAATTAAATTTTCCATGAAACTTCTTACTAATTTTTTTTCAAAAGCCAAGAAAGTTATTCCTCTGAAACAAAATAACTAAAGAGTAAACTAATGTAAACTTTTACTGAATCTCAGTTCACAAAGTGGTATACTCGTTGAATTTAAAAATTTACATGAAATTGTTTGTATGTACTACTGGAATTTGACAAAATAGGTACTTTTGAATATGAAATGATTTACCCACCATGTAACTTTGATTCATGATTTTAATAGCCTGAAAAAAAGCAAAAAGAAAATACAAATTTGAGTCTGCACACAATGACTCATGTAACTTTAGCACTTAATCTTGTGACAATCAACCCAATTAAAGACACTGAAGGGCGGTTTATAGATATTTTTATCCTGTTAAATTAGATAAGGCTTTGTCTTTAACAAGGTATTAAGATACTATGGCAGCAGGGCTAAAAACTTGAAATTGTTATTATATTAAAAATGTAAATAAGTTTTATGATATCGAACATTTCACATACCTTAAGTGGATTAAATTTTGCGTGGATTAATTTTCGAGATTTTCGCGAATTTTGGCCATTTTGACAAAATTTAGTCCTCGCGAAAAATTTAAAATCACGATTTTTGCCAAAACCCCTAGGAAAAGGAAAGAAATTAGGTGAAAAAGAGGCTGATTCGCGAAAATTTATCCACTTAAGGTAGAAGTTATGTGATACCTGGGATGGAGTTAATTGCTTCTTCTTGCCAGTGTCACTCACAATAACAATCTTTAAGCAAAAAAGAAGCTCTTCGTGTAAACTTTGAAAGTCTCTTAGGATGTGGAACAGCTACCTTTTTAGGCCTTTCAAACTAAGCAAGTCTCCAGTTATTTCTTTTAAAAATTTCCTTTGTTGAGCTGTCGAACTTGCTAACTGGACTGCCACAACTTCACAGTATTGTTTGAATCATTCGTAGGCTCAATAGTAAAATTCTAAAATGAGCTAACCGTAAACCATAGATTATTAGACTATTTATTTTCCTTGAAAATACTAACCTCTTTCTCAACATCAAAGTGACACGGTCTTGAAGGTTCATATTGCTGGAAAGGAAAGGATAAAAAATACTGAAAAAATGATTTTGTGCCAAAATTTAAAAAGATAATGGTACCGCCATTCTTCTAATTTAATCTGTTCTCTAATTAGTACGAATGAATTATGTTGAGCAAATGCCTGTAATTATTAGTTCGAGTCCATATTCATTAATTTCTGATTTTCCTCTAATTTAGTACGATAAAGGTTAGTTTTACCTCTTATAGTACGTAAAGCAAAAAAGTGGTGCAATCTTTTTTGTTTTTAAGTGACTTACTCTTCCGTGTGTTACCGAAAAACAGTGGTTAATTCCATTGTATTTTTAATATTTTAATGATGTAGACTGTATATATTAAATGAATACATACTGGCGCTCGCCAAGGCATTACTTCGTAATTGATGGAACGTTGCCCTTCTAGATAATCATATCTAAAAAAAAGGTGTTCTAAAGTCCAATCTGAAATTTCTGGTAGCACATTTTCATCATTGTTCTTGAAAGAAAAGTGCTACAGTAAAAATATGTAATCAGTTCAATAGGTACAGACCTTAGTAGGCCTCTTTCTCCTTATTATTAAGGCTTCGATTCAAAATAAAGTGATCACTTGTCTAACCTAATTTCTGTTCCAATTTCGATATCCTTTGTTGCCACTAAAATTATTTTGACTTCCTTCCCGATAACCATCCGTTTGGCCTTGGCATTGGTAAATTGTTTGGGCGAGTCGTTAACATATCGTCCGAAGGATTTATGATAATATGTTGCGTCAATACTATGAAAAGCAAGTATGTAACAAGAAATTGATTCTTCTTACTTGATGAGTTTATGTTTAAACCTTTCTCATTTTTGTCTTTCTTTACAATAAGTTCACATAAGATTTAGAGTACAAATGAAATTTTACATCAAACACTAAAAACACTCTAAATTAACTAGATTCCAGATTTAAGTAATTTTACTCCAGTTATGATTAATAATAGTTTTTATATTATAGCTGCTTTTAACGTAACTAAGTACTGCATTACAAAGCCTAAAAAATGTCTAAGGGACAGGACACCAACTTTGATAAAAATAAAAGAAATCAGAGCAAATCCTGACCTGACAAAGTTCGAACCATCCTTCACACCATCAAAAATAAATGACCCCTTATTTTCGTAATCGTAGAACAAGGATCTTCTTTTTGCTTCTTGAGTGGATATTTTCTCTCCTGAAAAAATAATGATAATAATAATGCTCTCAATGAAGGGCTTTATGAAGTTGTGCTGGACCAATCCTTGAATCATACTTGGACAATGAATTTTCCTCGAATTTGTAAACGCTAAAATTCACACTGAAATTGTGTGAATAGTTTTCTGTATTTTGTAGTATATGTGTAAAAGAAGAAGACATGGAGTATATTTTTCATATTTTAAACATTAATTAGGCAATTCTTTTTCAGTCAAGGCAAGTCAAATTTTCCAAAAACAAAAAATCTTGCTTGAAGTATAAACGCAAAAAATCTTTTGACATTTTTTGAATGCGAAATGTGTGTAATTAATACAGTTTATTATACTCTGTTTTGCAAAAAATAAGGATATTTTTACGATTTCTCTATAAATAAATGGTATTTTCCTAGAGTTAAACAGATTTTTCTGACCGTAAAATATAATTTTAAAGATATTCATATTTTTTGCTTCAGCTGGCATATTATTTTGAAAATAGAAGTTTAAAGATTCAGAAATGTCGCTTTTATTTTATTTTCTGTCCTCTGGTGCAAAGTTTCCTCTTCAAAATCTGTAAACACAGAAAAAAAAGAACTTGCCTTATATCGAAAGGCTCAAAACTATCAGCTATAGGTTACCTTTGTAATCAAGAAGCAAATCAAGAGCTTTGAAATTCTGCCTTGCAAAAACTCCATAACCTATGAAAAAATTAGATTGTATATACAACAGCCATGACAATTTAAATGGTGGCATATTTTTACAACTTTACAAGGTCATTGATGAGATCAAAAGTTTAACTCAAAAGCAACAAAAACTTAACATAGATAGATCAATCTGTAACAGAAGAAAGGAATGAAAAACTATCAGTGAATAAATAACACATCATCAGTATAAAATAGTACCAATTTTATCGTTGATTTTGACAAGGAAGAATCTTTCACTCTCCTTTAGATTAACAAGCTCTTCTAATGTAACACGCTTTCGTCGTTTCTCTATAACATGAAATACAAATATGAACTCTTTAGATTTAGATATTTTAGGAAAGTTATACCTTAAGTGGTTTAGTTATCGCGTTTATCCGAGTGAAAATTAAAATATCATGATAATCTTAGAAACCCCTAGGAAAATGAAAGAAATTACCTTAAGGAAATTTATTTTGGCGAGAACTAATTTTGGCGAATTTGGCGAATCGAGAAAAAATTCCCCAAAATCAGTTTCCCCAAAATTAAATATTTCGTTTGCTCGCCAAAATTAAATTTTTTGGAATTTTTCCCAAATTTACCCCTCATTTCGACAAAAATGCTAGAAAAAAGATGATTTTCCCAGTCATTCGCCAAAATAAGTTCTCGCCAAAATTAAATTTTATTACGATTTTCACTGCTCGCCAAAATTGGTCCTCGCCAAAATAAGTTCCCTTAAGGTACCCGAAAAAAAAGGGAAAATCACGAAAATTTATCCGCACGAAATCAAAGATCTTTTGTACTGCGAAAATTAATCCACTTGATAAAATAAGGTATTTGATATTTTAGTTTAGTAAATTTGTGATGTTTAAACTTGATAAAATAAGGGGCTACATAGACTACATACAGCCATATAATAACACAATATATATTGTGAGATATGCTACAATACAAACAGCAGGTATTCTATTATGTAAAGGAATGTTTCTAGTTCTGTAAAGAATCCCCCTATAATGCAAAAATAGCTTGCAAGTTATTGCACACACGTCTAAAAGATATTGTTAGCTCTTATTTTGTCAGAAATTTGTAATGTATTAACTGTCATTGATGTACTTAGTAAGTTCATAAAGAATATTTCAATGTAGTCATTAAAAGACATTCTGTTACATTCTGTTTCTAGATTTTCTATAGTTACAGTAATCTGGGTACCTTTAAAATCTTTTCTGCTGTATTTCAGTCACAAATGAATAGTATCGTTTTGTATTTCAGTCAATTGTCAGTGTCATTGTCATCTTTCTGTCCACAACTTGAGATATTTAAAAACATCATATAGAAAACAGTAAAACGTACCAATCAAAGTCAAACAGTAAAGTTAATCAAGTCAAACAGTAAAGTTAATCAAGTCAAACAGTAAACTTTATTATTTTTGATTATGCAATAGTTAATGTAAAAATCTAGACACACAAACCTTTCCTGACAGTCTCCATTTCCTTGTTGTTGTTGTTAGTTACCTTAAGGGAAGAAATTTTCGCGAGAAGAAATTTTCGCGGAATTTAATTTCGCGAATCAGAGTTTCAAAATGGCAAATTTCGCGGAATTTAATTTCGCGAATGAGCCGATTTCAAAAGTTTCACGGAATTTAATTTCGCGATTAAGAAGAAGTTATCAACTTAAATTAACTTTTAACCATCACGGAGTTATTTATATTTGTTTATATTTGATAAGAAATACACGTTATAATGCTTAAAAATCAATTGTGCCCATATTTTTTTGGTAATACCTGGTCAAAAACAACAAAATAAAAGAAGAAGAAAAAAAATCGAATTTCGCGGAATTTAATTTCGCGATTTAACAATTTTGGTGTGTTTCGCGGAATTTAATTTCGCGAATTACACCCAAATTCGCGAAATTAAATTCCGCGAAAATTTCTTCCGCGAAAATTTCTTCTCGCGAAAATTTCTTCCCTTAAGGCATATGAACGAGGAGTGTTCACTTCGCGTTTAGTGAAGTAGTTCGCGAGCGCAATGTCTCTCAAGAAAACATCGAACAGTGGCGTCTTTAAGAAGCGATCGGGAATCAACCAGTTTTTGAGTGAAAAATCTCTATTTCAAAGCCTTCAAACAAACGAGACCAAGTCTTTCAGCGACGAATTGAAAAAAGAGAATAAAAGGAAATGCAGATACAAACAGCTGGAGTTTTCTCAAACTGGCTCTTCAAAGGGATCAAAGTTGTATCAAGATCGAAAGCAGAAATCCAGTAACAAAGAGAACGTTATAACTATCATACCAGAAACAGATACAGAGGGTGAAGCAGAGGGGAGCAAAATGACTTTGATGGCTGAACGTTTTCAACCAAAAGTGGTATTGAAAGACATTATCAACATATGCAGTGATTCTGATAGTAATACTTGACCTTGTAAATTGTATGGGATGGGACTTTTTAGCTACCTTCTGTTTCGCCCTCTTTGTGCTATCAAATGCTTCTTGAAAATTCTAAAATGCTCTTTTTCTCTTTGTTATGATTTTCTGACATAGGAGAATAATATTAAGACTTACTAGGTATGAAATGATTTTAACCCTTATTCCTTTGAAAATCAATTAGAAGAAAGGTATTAGGATTATGTTAAACTTAATGTTTATAGTTATACAGAAGATACGATTTGTATTTAATTGATATCGTATAATTTATTATGATTTCCTACAAATGATCATAATATATTAAATAATATTAGGTTATAAAGGTGGATACAACTTGCCTAAGTTTCAACATTTGACATTATATCCTTACTTATATTTGTTACTCAGTTTTACTCCCCTTTCGAAATTATGACTAATTATTTCGATTTCTACCAAAGAAAGCTAAAACAAGAAATAAAACCAGAAAATGAATTACATTTAGAACGTTATCATTCGAGCCTAAAAATTCCAGTACCGAATTCTTGTTACCCGTTGTTACCCGTTGTTACTCGTTATTACCTGTTGTTACACTTTTTCTCAAACTAACTCAAATTGGCCGAAAAAGTTTAAGTCCAGAATCGAAAGTGCCTCTTGTTACTCGTTGTTACCCGTTGTTACTCGTTATTACCTGTTGTTACACTTTTTCTCAAACTAAGTCAAAGTGGCCGAAAAAGTTTAAGTCCAGAATCGAAAGTGCCTCTTGTTACTCGTTGTTACCCGTTGTTACTCGTTATTACCTGTTGTTACACTTTTTCTCAAACTAAGTCAAATTGGCCGAAAAAGTTTAAGTCCAGAATCGAAAGTGCCTCTTGTTACTCGTTGTTACCCGTTGTTACTCGTTATTACCTGTTGTTACACTTTTTCTCAAACTAAGTCAAATTTGCCGAAAAAGTTTAAGTCCAGAATCGAAAGTGCCTCTTGTTACTCGTTGTTACCCGTTGTTACTCGTTATTACCTGTTGTTACACTTTTTCTCGAACTAAGTCAAAGTGGCCGAAAAAGTTTAAGTCCAGAATCGAAAGTGCCACTTGTTACTCGTTGTTACCCGTTGTTACTCGTTATTACCTGTTGTTACACTTTTTCTCGAACTAAGTCAAATTGGCCGAAAAAGTTTAAGTCCAGAATCGAAAGTGCCTCTTGTTACTCGTTGTTACCCGTTGTTACTCGTTATTACCTGTTGTTACACTTTTTCTCGAACTAAGTCAAAGTGGCCGAAAAAGTTTAAGTCCAGAATCGAAAGTGCCTCTTGTTACTCGTTGTCACCCGTTGTTACTCCTTATTACCTGTTGTTACACTTTTTCTCAAACTAAGTCAAATTTGCCGAAAAAGTTTAAGTCCAGAATCGAAAGTGCCTCTTGTTACTCGTTGTTACCCGTTGTTACTCGTTATTACCTGTTGTTACACTTTTTCTCGAACTAAGTCAAATTGGCCGAAAAAGTTTAAGTCCAGAATCGAAAGTGCCTCTTTTTACTCGTTGTTACCCGGTGTTACTCGTTATTACCTGTTGTTACACTTTTTCTCAAACTAAGTCAAATTGGCCGAAAAAGTTTAAGTCCAGAATCGAAAGTGCCTCTTGTTACTCGTTGTTACCCGTTGTTACTCGTTATTACCTGTTGTTACACTTTTTCTCAAACTAAGTCAAATTGGCCGAAAAAGTTTAAGTCCAGAATCGAAAGTGCCTCTTGTTACTCGTTGTTACCCGTTGTTACTCGTTATTACCTGTTGTTACACTTTTTCTCAAACTAAGTCAAATTGGCCGAAAAAGTTTAAGTCCAGAATCGAAAGTGCCTCTTGTTACTCGTTGTCACCCGTTGTTACTCCTTATTACCTGTTGTTACACTTTTTCTCAAACTAAGTCAAATTGGCATAAACGTTTTCGGTCAATTTGACTTAGTTTGAGAAAAAGTGTAACAACAGGTAATAACGAGTAACAACGGGTAACAACGAGTAACAAGAGGCACTTTCGATTCTGGACTTAAACTTTTTCGGCCACTTTGACTTAGTTCGAGAAAAAGTGTAACAACAGGTAATAACGAGTAACAACGGGTAACAACGAGTAACAAGAGGCACTTTCGATTCTGGACTTAAACTTTTTCGGCCAATTTGACTTAGTTTGAGAAAAAGTGTAACAACAGGTAATAACGAGTAACAACGGGTAACAACGAGTAACAAGAGGCACTTTCGATTCTGGACTTAAACTTTTTCGGCCACTTTGACTTAGTTCAAGAAAAAGTGTAACAACAGGTAATAACGAGTAACAACGGGTAACAACGAGTAACAAGAGGCACTTTCGATTCTGGACTTAAACTTTTTCGGCCAATTTGACGTAGTTCGAGAAAAAGTGTAACAACAGGTAATAACGAGTAACAACGGGTAACAACGAGTAACAAGAGGCACTTTCGATTCTGGACTTAAACTTTTTCGGCCAATTTGACTTAGTTTGAGAAAAAGTGTAACAACAGGTAATAACGAGTAACAACGGGTAACAACGAGTAACAAGAGGCACTTTCGATTCTGGACTTAAACTTTTTCGGCCAATTTGACTTAGTTTGAGAAAAAGTGTAACAACAGGTAATAACGAGTAACAACGGGTAACAACGAGTAACAAGAGGCACTTTCGATTCTGGACTTAAACTTTTTCGGCCACTTTGACTTAGTTCGAGAAAAAGTGTAACAACAGGTAATAACGAGTAACAACGGGTAACAACGGGTAACAAGAAAAACATTTTTAAGATTTAATTTCAAACTTTTCATTTTCATTATTCCGTTCTGAACCAAAATATATGAGATTTTAAGTAAGTTTCATTAGAAGCTATAACGACAAGTAATCATTAAAGGGTGACAGTTAATTTATTGCATTATAGGAACAGATAGTTAATAATGTAAAACAAAAGAAAGAAGTAAGAGACATAATATATTTTTGATGTGTGCTATTAGAATTGCATTTAAATTTTTAAATAAACAAATTACATTTTAAAATTTAGTTATTAATAAAAACCCTTTTTTGATTACAATTAAATTCAATTTTTTATAAGTTTCTTAAATGCTGCCGAATCTGCTCGTACTCTTAAAGAATCACGAGTTCTCGATGGATGAAAGTCAAAAGTTTCATCTTTTATGATAGCTGCCCAGTTCTTCTCTCCATGCTTTTGTAATCCCTTTAAAAGTTCTTCATCTTCCTTTTGCGAAAATTTTACATTTCTGGAAGATCTTTTTGCTGTTTCCCTTATAGCAATCTCCTTTTTTACTTCAACACTTTGACTTATCTTTCGTGTATTGTAGGCTTTCTCTTTCCCAGATCTGATTGGTGTAGATGATTCTGTCGAGCTGATGATTTCCATTTCTATGTCTGCCGAATTGTTTAGATTTTGACTTGCAATAGCTTTGGATGAACACATTGATTGAACGCGTTGCATAATGCTGTTCACTTCTGTGCATTGAGATTCGATACTACTGGGCTCAAATGCTTCATCGTCTGACTCAATTGGGATAGCCATATTGTTGCTTGTTGATTTCGAACAACATTGTCCACCGTCGACATTTAGACTAGCTTGTTTTGTAACAAATGGACTTTTTGATAATGCAGCTAAATCTCTAAATACCCCTGAAATCGCCACTTGGTGATCCTGGCGAGCCGTGCCTAGCATTTTCTCCATGCATTTCTGTCCCTGTGTAGCGACTATTCTCGATTGTTTCTTTTTGTAGTGTACCTTTGCAACATCAGAGCTATGCTTTTGGTCTTCTGATATTATTTCCTGTTCTGAACGAGATAATCTATCAGCACTTGTTGTTTCGACTATTTGTCTGTATCTTGTTGGATGGATATACTTTCCTATGGCTTGATGAACAAGTATTGTCATTGCTGTTGTTAGAGATTGATACTGATTGCCTGTCGTTGATACTAATAAGTAATCACAAGTCGGTTTCATAAGTGGTCGAATAAAGTCTATGTATGTATCTAATATAGTAAATACTTCTTCAGTTAAAATTAGTGTATCAAAGAGATATTTACCTGTCGTTTTGAATTCTCTTTGGTCAATAAAACCATCAGTCTGTTTAGCTTTTTCGATCATTTGTAGAGTCAAGTATTGAAATGTCATTGGTCTACTACATTTCACACGAAGAAATAAAAAGGTTGTAATAAAACGAGTGCAGAATGTAAGTTCTATCTTGTTTGGCAGAGGCTTTTGTACTTTGCATTTGTTGACAATCTCTTTAAAATTGAAGATATGATAAGGTATTACTGCTTCCATTTCCTCTAAGCTGGCCCAGCTATCACGACCGATAAGTGTCTCTAAGTTAAAGTTTCTTGTACCGTCAAGACGTTTCTTCTTTCTCAAATTTTCTTTTGCTCTCCTCAAATAAACTTCTGTTATTGTAAAACACCTCAATTTGTTATCATTGACTCCAAATGATTTTCTATAATCCATTAAATCTGATATAGCTTTTACATAATTCAATGCTCCTGAAGAAGATAATTTCCATTCTTCCTCTAAAACAGTTAAAAATTTCAGTATAATTGTTGTTGACCCTAAACAGCAGTCAATCAGTTCATAAGATAAAGGTGTTTGGGATTCGTTATCCCCAGTGCTATTCATCAAAAATTTCAAAGCACGTTTGGCCACTTGTTTGGCTTCTCTGTCGTTTTTACCTCCTCCACAAGTAGTAGTTAGCCATTTATAAAACGATTTACCGATCCCTTCATCGATTGAGTAGTAAGGTTTAGAACTTGTAGAAGCTTTCTTTTGAATATTTGGCTGGTTAAGTTCTATTTCTTCCCTTTTAACTTCTGGCTGGTCATCAAAATAGTAATACCAAGGATGCTTGTTATCTATGTGTTTTCTCAAACCTCTCTTGCTTTCGAAGTCTGAATGTAAACACAATTTAGCTGGGCATGTAAATTTACCTTTATCATTCTCCTTGAATGACAGTTTTCTTTTTCCATTGGCTGATCCATTGACCGAGTGCCAGTCTACGAAGAGCACCCTCCGGCGGGCCATTATGGCCCTCCTTATAATATTCAATGTTCATAGTTTCTCTTTTATACCTTTCTAAAATAATATATATATTCTTTCCGGGGGTCCTTTTGTTATTTTTGTTATTTTTTTGAATGCATTCTTTAAGAAACTTGATGTTTGATTGGTTATATTCTTACGAGGGGGTATTTGTATTTTGCCCGCCAAAATGCACACATAAGTGCTGTTAATTGTCCATTTCATTTTGTGAATACGTTTATCTTTTGTTCTCTTTAAATATACAAATCATTCAGGTTTAAAATAGAACACTACATTTTTGTAATGTTGTCTATTTTGTTCATTTTTCATGAACAATAATTTGAATCATTTTGTAACAAATTGATCATTAACTTATACTGTTTAAATAAGAACAAATTATAGCTAACAACAAAGATAAAATGTTCCTATAAAAAACTACTTAAAATGTTCTCACTAATTAAACAACAGTTCATTCCTTCTATTTTCAAATGAAAGGTATGAACTTTATTGTTCCCCTTCTCTCAAGGGATAATATGTTCCTTCCATACAAAGGACAAAGAGATCTCCGCGGTAAAGTAAAACTGTTCTTTTACGTATAAGAACACTTTTGATCCCGCAAAAAAAGAATAAAAAGGATCATTGTTAAAACTAGATCTGTTCAATTCAAATTAAACAATTCGTTCTCTGCAACAAGAACAAGAAGGAATTAAATGGAAATCTCCAGGGCATGATTTCTCAAACTGTTCAATAAGGAACATAAAAGAGACTCAATTGATGTTCCTTCATTGTACATCGCAATGCGATATTAACGAAATCAAACTAGCAATCGTCCTGCATAGAAAATTCCCTAGGCACCAAGAATTGAATACAAATTCCCTAGATAACGACTTTAGATATGATAGAAATCCTTTCTTGTAAACATTGTTAATTGTTGTGTAATATAGATTTCTATGATATGGAAGAGTATAAAAACATCTACATTAAGGTAGTTGTTGTTGTAGTTTTCATCTATTTCCAAGTTAGGTTTACAATGTTCTATATTATACCTAAATGAACCAAAAGATGTTGTTTTCAGTAGCGGATCTGTACTGTAGGTGTTCACAATATTTATGAAGGGAAAACGTTAATTTCCATATGAAGAATATAGATAATATGGAAACAAAAATGGTAACTCTTAAATACAGAAAACATCCAACAAATTATGTGAATTCTGTCCATCGCATTAGAAATGTACGAGTGTGGTCCCAATCAAAACTGTTGCAAAAAAGAAACTGGGTGACATTTTGTAAATATTATTTTCACTTTCACATTCACTCTTTCAAGTGAAATTTCAATACTTTTACCCCTTTGAAATTTTGTGATCTATTGAAAATAAACTAACTGGTACCTTGTTTCACGCTGCTGAGGAAGATTTTGCTCAACACACACAAGGGGGTCATGCAGTCAGTACAGACACGTTGAAAGTTAGTATAGTGGTGGGTCATATTCTGATTTAGGATTTTGTACTAACTGCTGAAAGGGGTGGTATCTCAGAATTTGTCAAGTAATTGAGTTGTACTTTTGGGTACTACATGTTTTTATAAGCATATAATAAGGCTGAAAAAATGCTTGAGGCAGGGATGCTTATATCCTAACATAAATTTTGCGAGGATGCTGACTAAAGATACTGAATCAGGCTCAAAATATGCTTAAACTTCACATAAACATTCAAAGTTTTTATAAACATTCGAATTTTTTATTCAAACTTTTTATTTAAACATTCAATTTGCTTTGCAATGGTTTCACAAAAAACAAAGTAGCTGTACTACAAAGTAATTTTTTTCGCAGGCTCGAGGTAATGCTTAGCATATGGTTAATTTTTCCCATATCTGAGCCTAGATATGCTTATAAGTGCAATGCTTATAAAAAAAACATGTAAGTGCTAAAAAAAGGTTGCTACCTTTAAATAAAAGTCTGAGGTAAAATCTTTTTCAATCCCATCGCGGTTTCTGCATATAACAGCATATTATGTTTTTTGCCCTGCCATATGTCACAAACATTTCTTTTTTTTAGTTATCAGCACTGATCAGCAATGTAGTGACTTCTTTTTAATTCCATTCGGCAACATAATAGCTGTAATATAATAATGACCGGTTCGTGAGGGCTTTACTATGAAATATGCCAGAGGTCTAAGTAAAGGCCGAGCTTGCGAGGTCTTTGCGATGACCAAGGGCAACATTTTCAAAAAAACCGGTCATTATTAACATATGTAACATTACGCCTTACTCATTTGAATTGTTTTGAATTTGCAATGTCTTCTATTTTTAGAATCAAGAACGCACCATAGTGTAACATAGGCCTTACTCAGATCTTAAATCAAAATGCAGCAAAATGTCCAAAATATTCAAAAGAAAATTCAGAAAATTCCGGAAGATTCTTCAACTTCCCTTTTTCATCCAGATTGAGCTCCAAACATTATACCAAAACACAAAACATAGGGTTTACCGTGTTTTAAGGTTTGTAGAGCCAAAAAAATGGAGGTATCGATTTCTTTCTACGTAAAAGCATTTAGGTACTAACTGCTTAATTATGGGTGGTATTCAATTTTCAACCCTCAAATGCAGTTAGTACCTTTGGGTACAAACTGCTGAGGGGTGGTGGGTGTATTTCAAAATTCAAATTTTGCAGTTAGTACTCATAGTGTCTGGTACTGACTGCTTGACCCCCCTGCAACATATCAAAATAAGTTCTTAGAAGAGTAAATAGGTAGCTGTAGAAAAAGCGACCCTAAGAACGATAAACACTATTTATAATATATAAATTTATGGCATAATGGAAACAAGGCAGACATGTCTTTGCTTCGCTCAAATTGGAATGGGAATCTTAAATGTCCTTTCCTGATCAAATTTCCATTTCAAGGCAGAGAGTAAGAAACCACCAAACATTTTACATCCCCAAAAAAATATGGAATGTGAAGTACCAAAACCGTGCACTATTTTTTTGTGCTCCAACATACCTATATAATTTGTGACGGTTCATAGGAAAAAGAGTACAAAAGAAATCTTGCTTAAATCACCGATAATTGCCGCTTTTATCAGGAAAAAGTTGTACTGGGAAAAAGCGGGATTGTCCCGATAATTCCCTATAATCTTCCCGGTAAATTCCCGATAATTAAATAGGAAAAAATCGGCAATTATCAGTAGCATATTACCGGGAATTATCGAGATGCCGATGATTGACAAAAGAAAACGTTGCATTGCGCATTCTATACAAATGTTTTGATTGTAAAAATTATCGGAATGCCGCTATTTCATGCTTATGATTAGCGAGAAAATTATAGGGAAATCAGTGATCCCTTTAATTCCCGCTAAAACATTCCCTGTTTTTTCTGATAATGTTCCGATAAAATACTGCTAATATGCCGATATTTACTGATAATTTAAAATTATCGGTAAGTTTTCAGGAAAATAGCAGGATTTATCGGAGGTTGCATTTTGAGAATCATTGTATAGTTTACAGGCTAACAACAACCTTTCAAACGGGACCACCCCTAAGCTGTTAAGATCAAAAGCAAGGAGTTTCCAGTGTTGAAATTGTGTCAAGATCACACTACAGGAAGAAACTGTACAATTCATGCAAAACATTGAAAATAGACGGTTTCCAAAATGAAATCAAAACATTTGAAAGCATAATGAAGGCACAAGAGGAAGAATTAACACAACTGAAAACTAGGTCCTGGTGCCTGGTCATCAGTGTCATGATTAGCAAAATCAAAGAATGGTGATACTTGAAAAGAAGATTGAAAATATTGTGAATAAAAAAAAGAATCAGCGCCACAAAGCTATGCCAGAACATCGAGAAAAATATGGGAGAGGGTGAAAGAATAAAAATAGTTGATGTTATATGGATAAAGATCCTTCAATTAATTTTAAAATTTTAAAGGAAGAAATTTTGGCGGGAATTTAATTTGGCGGATGGCCTAAAAAGTTTTTTCAAAGGGAATTTAATTTGGCGGATCAGGGAAAAAATTAATTATGGCGGGAATTTAATTTGGCGGATGACAGATTTTTAGGTAAAAAATCAAGGCGAAAACATTGATATCGCATATTTTTAGGGGGTAAATTGTGGAAAAATTGGACATAAAATGAAAAAAATTAAATTTGGCGGGAATTTAATTTGGCGGATGGTGGAAAAAATTAAATTTGGCGGAAACTTAATTTGGCGGATTTCAGGCAAATCCGCCAAATCCGCCAAATTTTCTTTCCGCCAAAATTTCTTCCTTTAAGGTAATAAATGTTTGATCTAAAGATATAAGAAAAGGTAAAAACAAAAATAAAGTCTATCAATATCCTCTATTATAAAAAGTTTGGTATTAAAAAGCCTTTTGTTTGTCTGATGTTTTGATCTACTCTCGGGTACCTAATAGCCGGGGGGGTTTGGATAACGGGGGGTTAAAAATCGCAAAACTTAATAAGCGGGGGGTTTGGAATAAAATGTCCTGGGTGGAAAATTTTTGAAAAAGAGGCTAATACAGCTGAATTAGGACAAAAAAGGGAACTTTCAAAACATTTCCCAAAAATTAATAAGCATTGGATAAAATGTCCTGGTGAAAATTTTCGAAAATTAATTAGCGGGGGGGAACGGCTATTAAGTACCCGAGAGTAAAATAAATTATAACAAAAGGTTAAAAACAAGAATAAAGTCTTCTATCAATATCCTCCATTCTAAAAAAGTTGGTATTATAAAAAGGTTGGCAATAAGAAGCATTTCGGTGCCCCATAGATCATTATAAAAATATCATTTGGTTGATTGATCAAAATTAATTTTTCATAATTTAGGGTCATTAATTTACCAAAATTCCATTTTATAATCTCATGGTTGATTGAAATTCGATTGAAGTTTTTGCTTACATTAATAATTTGTAATTTCCTACTAAAGTCTGTTTCAAAAAAATTGGCAGTCGGCACATTTTCATACATTTCTCTTGATTGAAAATTGCTATTTTAAAAAGTAATACCTTTTTGAAAAGATATTAACAAGTGGAGTATTTCAAGAATCTAAAAATTTGAAAACAAATCGAAAATGAAGAAGAAAAAAATGAAGATTTTTTTCTACTGCACCAAAAATGTTGATTTTCACTATACAAAAACTTCAAACTTATCTGATTTAAAATCTAAAATTACAAAACTAATTCCTAATTACTAATTTTCGCGAATCAGCCTGTTTTTCACCTAATTTCTTTCATTATCCTTCGGGTTTTGGCAAAAATCATAATTTTAAAATTTTCGCGAGGACTAACTTTCGCGAAAATCCCGAAAATTAATCCACGCAAAATTTAATCCACTTAAGGTATTTGGAATCAGCTAAGTTTGAAGTTTTTGTATAGTGAAAATTAATGTTTTTGGTGCAGTAGAAAAAATCTTCATTTTTTTCATCTTCGTTTTTCTTCTTCATTTTCAATTTCTTTTTAAATTTTTAAATTCTTTAAATACTCCACTCGATGATATCTTTCCAAAATGGTATTACTTTTTAAAATAGCTTTTTTCAATCAAGAGCAATGTATGAAAATGTGCCGACTGCCAATTTTTTTGAAACAGACTTTAATTTGTAATTCCCCTCCTAGGTTTTGTAATATCCCACAAATTTGAAATTTCTTACATTTTGAAATTGAAACTTCTTTTTCTAAATTTCTACTGTAGAAAATTCGAATGCTTGACAAGTTAGGAATCCCATGCTTACTTTCGTGAAATTCTGCATAAATTACCCTCGGTCTAATTATATTTCAAAATTGACCTTGGGAATTTATCCCAAATTTCCCTTGCAACCATGAGAATGCTAGTACAAATCTTGAATGAAACAAACAATAAGTTAAATTTTGTGATGAGTAATTTTTTGATAGCAGTAATCACTATTTGTGAGACCATGGTAGAAGGAATACCGCAAGGGAAGAAATTTTTGTGGAATCTAATTTTGCGATTAGGTTTCTGAGTTTCGAAAATTAAAATTTTGCGGTTCAGGGTATTTTGGTCCACCAGGGGAGTACTTTGGGTGGTAAGATATAGATAAAAAGATATAGGTGGAAAATAATTTAGGTTCCAAAAATCTTTGTGAAAACTTACTTCTACAAAGATTTCTTCCCTTAAGGTATTTCAAAATTACAAATCTTTCTTAAATGTAGCAATTTAAAAAATATTCTATTCCAATAAGATTGCTAAAACTAAAAATAATGGTAAAATAAGAAGAGGGAACATTCTGACTTAATTTATTTTTATTTTTTCTCATTACCAGAAAAGTGACAACAATTTTTATCTCTCTAGATGAGAGTGGTATGAAAATGGTCCAAAAAGATAAAGAATAGTCACTTTCCATCTAAATTAACAAATGATCTTGAAAAAGGCTGTTAGGCCGAAATATTGATGCTAAACATGTGTTTTTTTTTCTTAGTTGTTAAATTAAACAATGGATTTTACAAAATTTATAATAAAGAGGGCTTTTTGTCTGAGACAGATGAAAACAATTACCTTAAGGGAACTTATTTTGGCGAGAACTAATTTTGGCGAGCAGCGAAAATTGTAATTAATAAAATTTAATTTTGGCAAGGACTTATTTTGGTGAATGACTGGGAAATCATTTTTTTTCTTTTCTTATCTGCCTTATCTTTAACATTTTTGTCAAAATGAGGGGTAATTTGGGAAAAATTCCAAAAAATTGAATTTTGGCGAGCGGACGAAATATTTAATTTTGGCAAAATTTTTCTCAAATTAGTTCTCACCAAAATATACCTTAAGGTATCTTTGGACTTGCTCAAATCCGCCAAATATTATTGCCGCCAAAATCAGTTGCTTTAAGGTGAAAACTGACGGAGCCATTAAGATTATTTAAATAATTGTTTTCTAAACTTAGAAGCTGAATATTTTCAACTTTTTCAAAGATTTGCAAAAGAGAATAATTTTTTAAGTAACATAAGTAACATAAAAGATATTGAAACATGAAGAAGATTCTTGCTAAAATAAGATTAATAGAGGTGCAAACGACACCCATCTTCCAACATTTCAGGAGCATGCTCTTTTTGCTAAGAAAATGGTATCACAGAAATTTGAGGGTGGCTTGCCGTTACCTCGGGAAAGTTTTACTATTAATACTCGCGTATTAAGAAAAGTAAGGTTAAAAAGAAATTTAAAAAAGTTGACAATTTTACTGTGAAAAAAAGGAAAGCCCCATCAAAGGCAAGATCATCATGTTTTGTCAAGATTGTTTTTTGTTGCAAGTTTTTGGTCAAATTAGGACAGTTTTTATTTCCCTTTGAGATGCTAGAGACATTTTTTATGCTAAACCCAAAAGTTTTTTTTGCATGATGCCCACCCTGCATTAATTTTTCTGCATTCTTCTTGAACACATTAAAGGTTTAGGAAATGACATAGTGCTGGTCGACACAAACAGACAAAAATCGAGTAACAAAAACAGAACTAGATTAAAGTTGATTATCATGAAAAAAAATCTGATCTACGGAATAAAAAAATCATCTGTGAGTTAAAAAGATATGAATAAACATTTATGAAAATAGGGCATTTTCCTCCAATATTCTTAATTTCTTTTTTGTTGTGTGCATACCGCAATTGCATGAGAAAAGCACTACCGCAAATGCGGGAATTCCTTAACTGTTAATCGCTCAAATTTGAGCAAGTTAAACTACTATAAAAATGTTTTTGACAGTAGTCAAAATGTTTCATCAATTGCCCAATGTAACGTTTTTTTTTCCAAGTAAAACTTCAATGTTTGGACTTGGGCAAAACTTGAAAAATATTGAAATCCGTTAAGGGCACAGTAATGAAATAGGTGAAACAATTTTGCAATACTCTTTATCTGAATTATTATGTTCGCAAAATACCATTCTGTGATAATTGTTTTTGAAGCATTATTTTTCAACAGAAAAAGAGCTGCATAGAAAAGAATGTTTGAACATGGTCGTACTTCCTATAAACTAAATTAAATTAAAAATTTAAAAAATTAAAAAATGTTTTATGAAGAATTGCATGATTTCCCTAGCCCCCATTATTGTCTTTGTATTGCTCCAACACTGGGAGATTATTCATGTCCTCAGGTATGTGTGACCATAACAACGCTTTTTGTATCATATGAAAGCTATTTTCATACTCTTTTTAAAAGCATTTATGTCACTTCTGGTCACTTTAAATTATAACCGCCAGAGAATGAGACAGTCGCATATATGTGTCCTTCGTGGCCAAAGATTTAAGGATCTTCAACATTTCTTAAGGTTTTGTAAAAAGAGTAATAATTTGAAAAATGACTCCCCTTTAGTGAAATAGGAAATTTAAAACATTGAGTTTCTACAAATATTAAAAAAACAAACCTATTCTACTTAGATTAAAAATGTTCTCTGAAAAATTGCATAACCTCACTAGCTTTCATCCTATTCTCTTTACATTCCTCCCAACACTGAGTCATCACCTCTGAATAGAGTTTCTCTGTGTCCTCTGGTATGTGGGGTCTAAAATTGTATGCAACCACTTTAAAAATTATAACTTCATGGTGTTCGTTTCCATAAGGTTTTTCGCGCGTTACCATTTGCCACAAACATATGCCAAAAGAGTATACATCAGCTTTGTCTGTAGCAGGCTCGCCGCATAGTAATTCAGGTGCACGGTATGGATAGGTGCCGGTCAAGCTTGTCTTTGTTGGAGTTGTAAGAGAAGAGATCAGAGATTTTACACTGATCTATAACCTGGGAGACTAAAATGTTCAATGGTTTTAAGTCTAAATGTACAATACTTTTCTCATGTGAGTACGTAAGACCGGAAGAAATTTGTTTTGCGAATCTAATTCTGCGCTTAAATGATATTACCTCGTTTTCGTCATCAATTATGGATTGTAATGTCCTTGCATTCAAATATTCCATTAAGATATAATGTGATTCATTTTGTATAAACGTACAATGTGTGCGCACAATGTTTTTATGTTGCAATCGAATAGCCATGTTCTCGGATGTGAAACTTTCTTGAGCAGCCCTTGCGTTTCTGGTGGTGATATGAAAGCGTTTGAGTGCATACTTCTGGCGATTAATTGTGCATTCATGTACATTACCAAAACCTCCGGAACCCAAAAGACGACCGAGTTGAATTTCGTTGAAATGGAAATCTTCCTTGCGTTTGGTGCATAAATTCTCAAATAATCTAACCGATTTTTCATACTTTTCATATTTCCAGCACCTTTTTTGGGAAATGGAACCTCAGTTATCTAACTTCACATGGCCGAAAAATCATCGGTATAATCCTTAATTCTAGTAGTTTTTTAAAATTTAGTGAAGGTGTTTAAATTTCATGGTAACCTCACTTTTAACATAAAAATGAAGTTCTTTGTAACATTAATAAACTCTGAAAATCTACTATCCTAAAAAAAACACACTTAAAAAGATTGTATTTTGAGCATAAATCATAATTTTTGAGCATTTACAAACGTCACATTAAAAATGACCATGATCATCTGAATAAATTCGACTTTGTTTGATGTGTGGTTGTATTTATCATTTGATGTGTGGTTATATTTTAAAAGTTATTTCAACCAGTAGTTATTTTGTTACTTTTGATTCCACACTGACTCTTCAACCTCACTTTGCAAATGTTCCATTCGGAACGCGAAAAAGAATTCAAAAAGGAAATGGAAATTTGTCAGATGTGCAGAAATTCCAATTTGAAAACCAGAAGTAACGAAGTAAGATTTTCAATACATTTTCAATCAAATTTGATAACTTCCTAAAAATTGTTTTAATTTTTCTAGCCTACAATATATAACTGAACAAAATTACTGTATTTACACAAATTACAAAAAATTCTTTATTTTTATTATCATTATGCATATAGATTTACAAGCTAGGCTCTCTGTGGGCCTCTAACCGATCTCCCTTTACATTCCTCTTGCAACAAATCTTTGGGGTGGTTTTAAGTCCATATGTGTCATTTAGCTTTTCTTTGAATGACTTTATTGATTGTGCAGCCACAACTTAGCTAGGTAGTTTATTTTCTACGATGGTACGTACCTGTCACTTTTTTTACATGAAAAAACAGGCCTTTTCATTGTATGGGAGGTTTTGGTACACCTGGGTACACTTGAATAAGTCTGGAAGCTCACCTTATACACAGTGTAGCAAAAAGTTACCTTTCCAACAGATAAAAAGACTAGAATTTGTCTACATTTATGCCAGATCCAACTGCTTCCAGCATCCACAAAACAACTTTCGTCGAGAAACGTCTGAACTTTTTCGTGGGTCACCCGGTATTATTCCTAAAGACGAATTCTCAGCTTGTCTAAGCAAGAAAAAATTCACCAACAAACCACAAGCAACTAGTCACAAACCCTAGTCAACTGTGAATAAATTTTCACAGCTCACCTACCATTATGGATCTCGGCTTTCGACGGTGAGCTCTGCACTATGATTAATTATTATTACAGATTTTTAGGTACTTTAACATGGGGGGTGGTTTATACGGGGAACAAACATTTTCTTTTTAAAGATTTTATTAACAAAAAAGATTTCTTTATATTTCTATAAATAAAGATGCATTTTAGCGAAGATTATCTTTTCAAAATGATTTAGAATGAAAATACAAAATTTAAACTGTTGTAATCGAACCCCTGGTTTAGGCGATCTGAATACACTCACCACTAAGGGCATGGGTATTTAAGCAGGCATTGTATACGACAACCTCACGGAAAGATTTTTGGCTAGTTTTCTATTAGTTGTTTGCATTGTAATTGTTCGTTTATTGTCAATCCGTCATTCTCGTTGTGACATTGTGTGTGATGACATTGATCCTTGTTCTGCATACCTAAAATAAAAACAATAAGAATTATTGTGGTATATGCATAGATTACGCTACCTATCAAAATATATCCATAAAACGGGGAAAATAAGCGCTCTAGCAAGGTGCGGATATTTTATTTTTCACATCACAGATTTGGATTTGGAATATTATATGAATTCTTCGTCGAAGGAAGAACAACCGACAAAGAAAAAATGGTAGTTGTTTCTTTCTGCTTTTTCGATCAACATGTATAATAAGCTTTCTTGTTTTCTTTGTGTCGACAAGTCGATTTTTAATTTTTGGTTATGTGGTTGTCTGAATCCCATGTACGTTGGTAATCTGTCGTCTGTAAGACGAACTTTCGAGGATCCTTTTCCTTTTTAATTTTCTGATTGGTAACTATTTGTCTTCGTACTTTGAACGGATTAATTTTTCGCATCTTTCTTCCTAGAGGGGGCCCTTAAGGGATAACAGAACGGTTTAAAATTTTTTTT
Organism: Clytia hemisphaerica; assembly: GCF_902728285.1. NCBI lineage: Eukaryota > Metazoa > Cnidaria > Hydrozoa > Leptothecata > Clytiidae > Clytia > Clytia hemisphaerica. The sequence continues at coordinate 494,385 of NW_027103528.1, read as the reverse complement.
CCCATGAACATTCTAGGTTTGCATCTTTCTTCCAAGATCAGGCATTTCAAGCAAAATTTTGTATTAATTATTACTGTGGTTTACTATATCACATTCAAATTTTTGTATACATTAGCACTTAAATCTGGAGTATTGTACATGAAAAATACTTTATCTAGAATTACAAAAAGATTTTCTATAAATGAAAGCATAAATTTGGAGTAAAATCTCAAAATTGGGTTGTTCTGTGAAAAGTTTTTATTTAACCCTTTCCGAGCCAATGTCGGCGACATGCGTATTTCCCATTTATATATTTGCCATTGTCGGATATATATCCGACATTGTAATTTTCAACCTATTTGCCGCGCGGGTTTTAAAAATGTGCTTCCGTATTGCCAAAAATTTGAAGATTTTTGCCTAAATCTTTGATGTGTTCAATAAAGACAAAAATAAATCCAGAAGGGGCAATTTTTTGTTACACATTCACAAAAACAGTTACTTTGATAAGAAAATTTAACCTTTGAAAGTCATCTTTAAAGTTTTTAGAAATACACTCTTTTTTTATAAGCATAACGTTTATAAGCATACTGAGGCTCAAATTCGGTAAAAAATAAGCATAATGCTAAGCATACCTCCAAGCTGAAATGCAAAAAAATTCGTGCAGCTTTTCTAAAACGCTGACCTTTTTAGGGTTACTTTTAAAGTTGTTTGAGTTTTCTTAGACCAAAGATTTTCGCCTGCGGCGCCAAATTACAAAGACAACTTTCATTCTTTGAGCCGAATCAATGTTCCGACTTAAAAATTCCAAATTTTCATGAACCCAAAAAAAACCTAAAGTCTAAGCATATAAATAAGCATAAATTAAGGCTGAAAATGAGATTTTGCTAAGCATATTGAGCCTCGACCCAATATTCCCGTATGCTTAAAAAAAAAAGAGTGTAAGTCTCTAAACTAAAGGTGTATATATTGCCTATGTCGGATATATCCGACATGCGGCAAAGGGAGTGTAATTCTGCATGGAAAGGGTTAAATGTAACGAAATTCCTCAGTTAGATCTGCAAAAAATCTCAATGATGGCAATCGAACACAATCGAATTCATCAATCGAATTGATTGATCGAATCGATCAAACTCAATCGAACTGATCGATTGGACAATCGAACTCAATCAAAGTTGGAAAAAATGTAAAATTCGATTGAGTTCGATTGTCCGATCGATCAGTTCGATTGAATTCGATCGATTCGATCAATCATGAGTTCGATCGGGAGAACAGGGAAACAGATGTTAGTTTCTAAGAAAGAAAGACGATTTCCTTAAAAATATATGTTCCCCCATTCTATCATAGATAGAGTGGAAGGGTGGGTTAACACATCAAAATATCAAGTGCGGGGCATGGGAACACATCAATTATCGAATGCAGGGTGGGGTATAAACAATCAAATATCTCAATTATATCGAGCGCGGGGCGGGGAAACGCCAATAGCGTAGAAGAAATATTTAGAAATGAGACGATCACACACATCGTTATCGTTCCTCGTTCGGACTTTAGTCCTCTAGCACAAAAAGAAAACTTAATCGAAGTCAATTGAAAAATTGGATCGATCGAACCCAATCAACTGTAAAAAAAAGTAAAAATTCGAGTTCGATTGAGTTAGATCGATTCGATCGATCAGTTCGATTGAATTCGATTGAGTTCGATTGATTCGACAATCAAATTGTTCGATTGACTTTCCCTGGAATAATGCAGCGAAAGCACCATTTTGATTTTCCCGTGGGGATTGAAGTATCGTGGAAGGAAAGAGAAAAGGAAAAGCATTTAATTGACAAACCTTGTAAGTAGTAAGTTAGATATTATTTTGAAGACCAGCTGGAAAGTTTGTTTACATTCATTCAAAGTTAGGTACGCGTTCAATTTTAACGTGCATTCACGGTATATTAAAACATGAAACAGTTATTCTGTAATCTTGAGATGATAATTACCCACATATTATGAAAGTTACCCAATTTGACGGTAGAAGCGCGCAATTGCATGCTTACGCCCACAGAAGTTAAAACGTGCAATTATATATGTGGATTTCCCAGACGACTGACTTACTTACTTATATAGCCTCTTAAAAGGTTCAAGCGCCCTGCAAAAGTTTTTTAATACTCCTGTTTAAAAATGGAATAGCTTATTGCAAACGTATAAAGTCAATAAGAAGTAACTTGTAACTTTTCGCATCGCACGTACATACTCACAAACATCCAAAGGTTCTTTTGTTGAAAATTCAAACTCTTCAGTCCCATTTACAAAATCTGAAGTCAAATGACAACTTTTTACATCTTTATTTCCAGCAATCACTTTATACATTCCTCCCCCAATAAACGAGCACATGATCAATTCACTGCCATTTTGTTTAGAATTTTTAAAATACTTTCAGTACAGAATATTCCTGATATTTAAGGACGTCCTGATGTAAGAAGGTTCTTCGTTCGAAGCGGCACAGATATCAAATTTCCCACCAGATCGGGCTAAAATTAGAGACAACACCGTCCTTATATATCCGTACGCTAACCGTGCTTATATATCAAAGTCTTGTACTGGTTTTCTAACCTCCTTTCTTCGCTGCGAAATGCCGCGGTGCTTTCTGGGTAATATGCTTTTCGTTCATTAGGGAAAGTCATTTCGTTCAAAGATCCGACATATCGTTCATTCGGGAAAGTCATTTCGTTCAAAGATCTGACATGTCGTTCATTCGGGAAAGTCATTTCGTTCAAAGTTCCGACATATCGTTCAAACCCTCGCGCGTTTCGTTCAAAATCAAAATTTCATTATAGTTATTATTATTATTATCTGACGAATGAGAAATACCGCCGGGTTACCGCCGGACTACGCGGTAAATAGATTGATATCTGTGCACAAAAACTTTAAACAGACCTTTGAATTTTAATTTGATGCATTGACTTAAAACTATTTTTGTCAATTTCATCATTTTCAGTGGCCTTCCTTCTACCCAAAAAACTGCATTTCGTCAAATGTATGCTAAAGTTGGAAACTTGAGGGCAATGTCCAATAAGCCCGTCTCATGTTTAACTGCTACAGCAAATCGAAAAAGGACAAGAAAAATTGTTAAGTTGGTTCAGTTGAGAAATTATAAGACTGAAAGGTTTTCTCCTGAGAAGCCCAATGTAAAGATTTCAGCTCAAAAAACTGAAAATCACATCCGACTTCAGTGAGGTTAAATCATACATGAAACCAATACTGGATGAGTTTGATTTGAATGGGAAGTGTGAGAAAACGATTATCTGCAGTTAAACAGCGAAAGAAAAGAAGTAAGATTCTGCAACATTAATCAAAATTAGCGAAACTTGTTATCTTATTGTCAATTAATTTTAAAACTATACTTAAATTTTCCCAGTAAAAAGTTAGGTGTTGTCAATGATTCATTAATGATTATGCAAACGCTCCTCATGGGCAAAGATCAAATGATATGATGCTTCAGTTGTCATGAGTACGTAATCTGGTAATTGATTTTGGCCGATACCATCTGGCTAATCTTCAAGCATTTTTAGGGTTTATCTTTTTATACAAAGCAGTATCATTGACATACATGTTGTCTATTTTTCATAATTTAAATTAAAAAGTCGGTAACAAAAGTCCATATAGATTTTGCGAAAGAAGTTTTGCAAATTGTGAGTTACTATTTCTTTTAAGATCAAATCTTTTTTGATTAAGTTTAGGTAATTACAATGAAAATTATTTCATACATTTCAGGCTGGAGAAAAATTTAGCCAAGAAAGAAGGAAACGGTAAAACTTACTTTTGTTTATCAAACATATTTGTATGAAATAATTTCTTGTAGAATAGCACTCTAAAACTACAAACAATACATTGTAACTGTAAAACTATTAAGAATATTGTGTAATATGATTAAGACTTTTGGTATATTGATTTGAGCTTATTTAATAAAGTTAATGTATATTTTATACTGTAAACCTACAAGTATTTGAACCATACTTTTTAGATGATCATATTCCACATTCGGATAATGAAAACTCAATCATTACAACCCCAAGATCCCCACGTTGGCATTGAGGTTATATCCCCACAAAAAGAGGTTTGTGACCGCACTCGAGGAAATCAATGAGGTGAATTTTCCGAGTCTAGTTTTTTCCGTGTTTAAGTCTAAACAGAGCTTTACGCCGAAAATACATTCGAATTTTCAAATGTAAGCAGCGCTTTGAAAATCGAATGTTTTTGAGTGTTCACACGAGCGCGCAAATGTTTTCGAATGTTTAGAAACAATTTATTTTAGTAAGTACGTTCAATCTGGACAGTCAGGAAAATGTTATTTGTCACTCGATCTTTCGAAATCATTGAAATATTTTTTTCTGAGAGGGGAAGGACTCTGATATTTTCTTTTTCTAAATGTTGCATACCGGTATTCTTTTCATTAAACAGAGTCAAAATGTATTTTCTTTCAAAGAATTATGATTTATAATCAGGAAACACTTCTTAGTAATTTCAACTGTATTTTGGATGCACAAGTTTATTGGAAGGGCATTATTTTTGCCCAGAGTTATAGCTTCAGTTTTCATTTTTATTCACTTCTTTGTTGTTTACAATTCTTTATTTTATTCTCCAAAAAGCTTTAGATTTTTTTTTGGTGTTGTCAATGATGATGATGATGATGTTAGTGCAATTTAAGAACGAAGAAGATGGGAAGAAGAAAAAACCGAGCTTTCTTCAGTTTTGAGATGTTTTTGAATTTGAAATGCGTGCTGGAGCTCAACTGCAATAAAACAAAGGTTAGTTAACTTTTATTAATTGTGGATTCTTGATATTATTCAAGTCGCAGATGACAAGAGCAAGAGAATTCTCTCACTGTCATCTGAAGAAGGAGTTGTGAAACTTCTACCACCTCAAAATTGGTCGAAATTCATGGAGAATCCAGCCTGACTCAGCTCATTATTATTTGCTGGCAAATGCTAAACCCCCTTCACTCTCCTCACTTTAGATATTTAATTTCCCTACATATGAGCTAAGGCTCTTTCATTTTCTAATATTGTGAGGTTGATGATGATGAATAGTAAACGATAATGAATAATGCAAAGGAGGTTGGGACTGAGCCAACACGATGTTAATGAACTGAAAAATGAATAGACATCAATAGAGTGGGGCTCAGGCCCTCGAGCTCAGACCTCTGAATAGGGCGAGAGATTATGAGTGAGAAAAGGAAAGAAATCAAGGACTTGGGAAAAAGAGCTCGAAGGAAGAAGACTTGGGAGAGAGGGCTCGAAGGAAGAAGACTTGGAAAGGAGAGCTCGAATGAAAAGGACTTGAAAAGGAGAACTTGAAGGAGAAGGACTTGAACAGAGACTATTGTTAATTATATGCCAGAGTTACTAAGTTATTTGATGTTATTTATGTTACGCTTATTTGATATTTATTACTTAATTGGAGAAACAGAATTGATGTTGATTGAAATCTATTAGCGTACCTTTACTACGTGTCCATAGACTTATCCCCAATAAGGGATACCCTGGTCGAAGGAACAGATAAGTGATCTGAGAGGTCCCCTCAATAACTAAAGGGTGACCCCGATCGCCTAACTTCCCTTCGTCACACTGAAGGTGAACCAGAAGAACTCGCTTCGCAAGAATCAAAGATCCAAAAGGAGGAAGCTACATTACACCAAAGAACGAGAACAGTAAGAGATTGCAGTAGAGTACTACTTAATTACACCACAGAAACTGAACTATTGTTGATTGGTAGTTTGGTTGATTTCACGATTAATAAGGACACGTTATTTTGAAAAAGGACACAAGAAATTTTACATCAGGGAATATCAAAAACTATCAAAACGAGAATTTTACACAAAATCAAATATTTAGAATTAATCGAGGAGAGAAAAATCCTCGCTTGGCATCAATTATTCAAGGACCTGAAGGAAAGTTGGAAAGAACTGTTAATCAAGCATCTTTGATTACATTTGATTCAAGTCAAACAAGATACGAACACTTGCATAATTAAAAGATTTACGGCGGTTGAAGAAGAAACAAACTTTTCATTGAAGTGCCATCAAACAGAAGTTGAATGCATAAATAGAAATCAGGAAAGTACAACAACTGCAGGTAATACTTTTATTACTTATAAATTATTCAACCGATAAATCTGAAGAACGAGAAGAGGAGCGGTGGTGAAAGAAAAACAAGATGGCGAACGTGAGGAGAAGACTCAATAACACGCCGGTGCCATCGACAGAACAACGCCAAGACTGCCAGCTCCGCTGCGTCGAGCACATCGAGACATCCTCGACACCTCTTCTTCGAGTGACGAACACATTTACGAAGAGCCATACGCAACCAGCTCGAACGACAGCGTTGCCCCAAGTGGAAATGGAAGAGCAGTAACCCACGTTTTCAAGATGAATGGCCTCCAAGTGACCTTGGACAAAATACCTCAATTCAACGGGACGAGCAACGAGAACATCAAGACGTACCTACAAAAGTTCGAGAACATTGCGACCCTTGGCAAATGGAACTACCAAGAACGCCTAGATGCACTAACGGGTTACGGTTTGCAAGGTCACGCCAAGCACTTTTTACAGTGCACTGTCAGACGACGTGAAAACATCGTACCAACGGATAAAGGATGCGATGCTGGACTATTTCTCGTCGCCTGACACGAGAATGTCAAAGAAAGCGGAATTGGCCAACTTGAAGCAAGAAGGATGCTCGACTCTAGACGCATATATAGACCGTGTTGAAGATCTAACGTATCAACTGGATTACAACGGAGAGCAGAAGCTGGATGCCCTCATCGCCGGACTGAAGGACGACTTACGAACGTCAGTAACACTACAAAGATTTAAGACCTTCAGCGATGCAGTGGCCTACGTTAGACTGGAAACGCAATCAAACCAAAGGATAAAGGCGATTCTGCCAAGCTAATCAAAGAATTGACTGAGAAAATCGACAAATTAACAGCAGGCGCAGCTGACAAAGTATGCACCGTCCAATCTGCCAATGCACCACGAAAACGAGTATCGTTGATGACTACCCCGATGACGGAAGAGACTTGGACGATAAAATCTCCGAACTGCTCGAACAGAAGCTACAAATGGTGGTACCTCAGCCAATCAACACATTTGGCCATCCAAACTTTGCATCAGCAACAGACGCAATGAGGGAGATCGAACGAATGAAGAATGAAATCAAGGACCTCAAGCGACGACGAAACAGACCCCCTCAAGATAGGAGAATTGGCTTCAAAACCAATATGAGAGAACGGTGGATGGGCAGCCAATTTGCAACCAGTGTAGGAGAGTTGGTCACATAAGCAAATATTGCCAAGAAATTCAAGGAGGAGGACCAAGACAGTATGATCGGAGGTACGATTATCAACAGTATACCGACTATCGAGGCGGACGATATGGCAACCATAATTATACCGGGAACAACAACAACAACAACAACAATAATAACAACAACAACAGCAACGCCCTGATGTACAGACAGGATAGTGGAGGTCGAGACCCAAGGATCCCGATCACTGACGGGCGCCGTTACATGGCAACCCGAACGCCAGCAATAACAGGTCCAACACCTCAGCAACAGCACCATCAGCAGCGCCAACAAGTCCAATACCTGAGAAATGAGGCAAATGGTAAGAGTATCACATACCCTAGGAAGAGAGATTCATTCAACTTGATGGGGCAGCTGCAAGCAGCCGATCGAGATCACCAGATGGATGCGCCGCCACCAATGAATTTCAACCAAGCAGCCATTCCCGATCTAAATGCACCTATCTCTCCTGAGGACGCAATTAACTATGGTAGTGAGGAAATCCCTGTTTTAGTGACGAGAGCCCGTCGTAGACATGCTGAAAGAATTCCAAACTCTTCGGGAAGTCGACGTATTACCAAACCTCGACGTTAATGAAATTGCTGTCTGCATAGAGGAAACCCATATGACCCCAGGAAATAATAATGATTCCCTTCCCGGTCTAACTTCTGATAGCGATGACTCCCTTCCTAACCTTAGTGGTCCCCACATTACATCCCAACTCGTTGAGTACCTACCCCCTGAAACAGCTCTAATGGACATTGGTACACCTCCAAACCTTAGTGGTCCCCACGAACCTTCCAGAAGTTATGAAAGAGACACAATCCCTGGGCTCTGCTCCAACTCCTGTTCCACTGAGGGATCCCTGCATAACTCATTTGCGGAGATATTAATAACGACGACAATGGAATGAAACGAATCATGGCTCCATGAAAGAGGTACCGTTAGACGAACCTTTCATCCCAAAAGACATGTCGGAGAGGAGGAACGAAGAAGATATTAGTACACCACAGTCGGTCCTCAACGTAGTTCGCGGAACAGAAAGGACAAATTCATTCCAGACAGGAGGTTCTGCTCAACCAGAAGAGAAGAATTCAGACAAAAAGAAAGACGGTTGTCGAGAAGAGCCACCAAGCGGTGAAAAGACATCAAAGTCACAGGTGACAGTTACGTTTGCAAGTGGTACAGCGACGTCAGTCCGCATTTGGGGAAAGCTCTTGGGACGATCATGCCAATTCTTAATTGACAGTGGTGCAGCGATCAGCGCTATGAGCAACGACCTATGGAAAGATATCAAACAGTATGTACCGATGAAACTTTCATCGCAGGATCTTCCGAATCTGGTCACAGCCAACCAAGGAACACTAGAAATACTCGGAAGCATCTCTTTACCCTTGGAAATGAAAAGGAACTTTACCTAACAAAGATGTATGTCATTAATGGTTTAAGCTATAATGTGGTGTTAGGACACGACTTCCTTGATGAAAACAACGGCACAATCAACTACAAAGACCGGAACCTGACATTGGAGATCAATGGGCCCGAAAAGGCGGGAGGTACAACAAATACGAGCCCCTGCCAATACGAATGTTAACCAGCAAACCTCAAGAAATTGAAGTATTTTCGAGAAAAGAAGAAGACTATACCGGCTTGGTCAGAAACAATTTGGCAATTCAGACACACCACTTCCCGACGGGCGATGATTACATTTTTGAGCAATCAGAAGAGCTGAAAGTAAAGACGTCGATTTCGATCCAGCCAGCCATTCTCAGAGGAGAAAGCGGGATCATCACATTGAGAGTGATAAGTACCAACCGAGATCCAGTGGTCATACCAGAAGGATCGTTGCTGGGTACGATGTCAAAAATCAAGACAATTGCGCCGATGATTCAGATGGATGGTGATGAAGAGGAGGAAGACACATTGGACGAGGACGCAACACAGAGAGGAATGGGCAATAAAGAACAAGAAATGGGAGATCGAGGACAAGGAGATGACAACACGTCCAGAGCTTCCAAAGTGAAGATAAATCCCGAACTCAACCCGGAGCAAAAGCAAAGACTTCAGAAATTGATGAACAGATACGAAGACACGTTCGCTTCTACTATCCAGGAAATAGGGATCACGCCAATGGTTAAGCATATTATTCACACAGGTGATGCGGCTGCTGTTAGACAAAGACCGTATCGAGTGACGCCGAAACAGCGAGAGGTGATCGATAAAGAGCTGGATCAAATGCTGGAACGAGGATTGATCCGCAAGAGTGTCAGTCCCTGGGCGTCAGGATTAATTGTTGTGCCAAAACCTTCAGGAGGAGTAAGAGTATGCTTCGATTATCGAGCAGTAAATAAAGTTACGACGCCAGACAGTCACCCCCTACCCCGAGTGGATGACTTATTGGATCACCTCCAAGGTGCAAAATACTTCACGAAGATCGACTTGAAAGCAGGATACTGGCAAGTCCCAATGGAAGAATCCTCCATCCCGAAGACCGCTTTTTGTTGTCATCGTGGTCTTTTTGAGTGTTTGGTGATGCCTATGGGAGTTAGAAACGGAAGTGCGACTTTTCAAAGACTCGTAGAGGCAGTGATGGCAGACGAATTATGGCACTTGTATTGGCTTACCTGGATGACATCATCATTTTAGTGCAACCTTCGAGGAGCACGTCGAACATCTACAACGTGCATTTGATAAACTCGCCAACGCAAACCTCAAAGCTAACCCGGGAAAATGCGACCTAGCAGAGACGGAGATTGCGTTTCCTTGGCCATATCGTAAACTCATGATGGGGTGAGACCAAATGAAGAAAATACCAAGAAGGTGAAAGAATTCCCTCGACCGAAGAATGCGAAGCAGATGAAAAGCTTTTTTAGGCCTATGTAGTTACTATCGCCGCTTTGTGCCGAAATTCGCAGACTTATCGGCACCACTGTTTCATCTCACCAAACTAGGAGTCAAGTACGAATGGACACACGAATGCGAGAAAGCCTTTCACAACACTTAAAGACATCCTAACGTCTGATCCGGTTGTCGCTATGCCAGATTTTACAAAAGGTTTTATCTTCAAACAGATGCATCCAACACTGGAATCGGATGGACTCTTAGTCAGAAGCATGATGGAATGGATAGAGCTGTGCACTACGGAGGAAGAGCGTTTAAAGCCAGCGGAAAAGAATTATCCAGTGATCGAGAAAGAAGGTCTAGCCATAGTAGCAGCTGAAAAACTTGCATCATATTACCTGGCAAAACGATCAATTTACTATCCTGACCGATCACAAGCCCTTAGAATACATGCTGAAGACACGGGACCGATTCAATAAGATGTTCGATGGGTTCTTTACCTACAAGCCTATGATTTCGTTATTGAATACCGCCCCGGAAAGGCAAACGGAAATGCAGACGCTCTATCAAGAATCCCATGGGAAACAACTTCAAGTCTGAAGCAGCAAAAGATCCTATTCAAGAAAAGAAGTCTACCAAAAATAGGAAAAAACAGAACAACCAGAATCAAATAGAAAAGGAAGAGGTATTTTTCACCCAAATACAACGGTGGAAGGAGAAGATGAATCAAACGTCATGAAATATGAATCAGAAGCATTCAAGGAGAGAAGCAAACTCGAGCCTCGCGAGAGAAATTTGAATAATTCCATCTCCATGCATTATAGATGAGCAGAAAGGAGAGAAACAAAAGTTCTCGGCGATCACAGAGAGCCCCTTTGATAAGGAATCGATAATCAGGCATCAAAAGGCCGACCCACAGCTACTAGGAAAGATGAAATACCTCGCAGACAAAGTTATACCCGAGGACTCAAAAGAAAAGAAGGAAATTCTTCGCGATATCGATAACTACCTCATTGATAATGGCGTGTTATATCACGTATTTAGTCCAAAGATTGCAACAACAGAAGGGACATGGAAACAACTGGTTATCCCAAAGAGGTATCGTGCACAAATTCTGCAACTCAACCATGATGAACTGGCCTCTGCCCATTTTGGATTTGCAAAGACAGCAGATAAAATCCGCAGACGATATTACTGGCCCAATATGCTGACAGATATCCAGACTTGGGTGAACACATGTATTATTTGCCAACAAGACAAAGGAACAACCAAAAAGAATGCACCTTTGTATCCAATCGCGACAGGAGAAGTTTTTGAAGCCCTTCATTGCGACGTTGTCGGTCCATTTCCAATAACGGATGCCGGTAACAGGTACGTAGTCGTATTTATCGAGCGCTTGACAGCCTGGCCCGAAGCGTTTGCAGTGGCATCAACCGAGGCAAACGTAATAGCAGAGCTGCTGCTTCACCACATCATATTTAGATTCGGAGTACCGAGGCATTTCGTGACAGATCAAGGAAAGAATTTTCTTTCGAACCTGATGGCAGAAGTCTGTAATATGCTGAACATTAAACAAATAAAGACCCACTCCTTACCACCCCCAATCCAATGGTATCGTAGAGCGCCTCAATGGAACGTTGGTAAAAGGAATCTCACACTTTGTAGCCTCCAGACAAAACGACTGGGATCAATATCTGCCATCAGTGCTTTTCGCTTACCGAACGAGCGTCAATGAATCGAGAAAGGAGTCCCCATACTAACCTGATGTTTTGGGAGAGAAGCAACCTTACCATCTGACTTACAGTTCAATCCGGGTAAGAGAAGCTATCACCTCAAGTGGAGGATCATCGAGCTCGAATAGTCGGTCAAGTGCAGATGGCGCAAAGGATAGCCAACGAAAATCTGAAGAAAGCTCAACGCAAGAACAAGCATCACTACGACCAGAACGTGAAAGGTAAAGAGTTCAAAGTAGGAGACGAAGTATGGTTACACAACAAGGCCAGACAGAAGGGACTGAGTCCAAAATTGATGGCGAAATGGATTGGACCATTCAGAATCACAAAGAAGTTGTCGGAGGTAAACTACGAATTATCTGATCCGCTCAACAAAAGAAAGCCAACAGCAGTTCACGTGAATAGATTGAAATCATTCAAAGATCCTAACTTCCGAGTGATGGAAAGATGAAGATAAAAGCAGTGACGAATCCGAGGATATTGAAGGCTCAGAAGACATAGGAGGGGAACCAGAAAAGGAGAAAGACGACTCAAGGGAAAACAGTTCCAATCAAGAGAACCAAAACGGTGGAACCGAAGAACACGAACAGGAAACAGTAGTCAAAATCCGGACCAAGATGGTTGCAAACGGA
>NW_027103528.1:402386-475987 GCF_902728285.1 Clytia hemisphaerica | reverse complement strand
CTAAACAAAGATATCTGGGACGCTGCAGAAATAGCACCATTTCTAACACACGTTACCGACACAACGTTGAATTCCATAACTGGAGAAGAAATAGAAACCACAGGAAGTGTAATCATTCCAACGAGCATTGTAGATCCGAAATCACTAAAGAATCAAAACTTCCTGGTAGTCCCCGGTATCGAAGAAGAAGCGATAATTGGGACAGACATCTTAAGTGCTGAGAAAGCCATCATCAATTTTCAGGAGAAGACCATTACAAGCGGCAACAAGAAAACAATTTTCCAGAAAAGTAGCAATCGAGAAGGAGTATCAAAATGCTGGATTGGCCTGGGAATTTTAGCTGCGATAGCGATTACGGCCTTGGGTACCGTTTACGGGTTGACCTTTATGAAACAAAATGTACACGAAGGAAAGGAAATTGACGGAAATCTCACACGAAACTTTGTAGAAGTCCCAAACTACCCTCATGATCAAAACCGGAAAAGTATTATCAAAATGGACCAAGCACGTGGTTGTGCTTGAATTCCCGCTGCCCAAAATACTATACCCTTTCCTGAAGAAGACAGACACGAGAATGGTATTGGGAATAATTGTAGGTAGCGGAACAAAGGGTTACGCAACGGAAGAGTTCCAGAGGCTCAATGCAAAATGCCGTTTGCGGATACTCCATTGAATAAAAGAAGCGACGAAGAAAATGTAAATAGATGTAAATAACCTTAATGTTTTGATGTTCGAAATTGTGTTTCAAACTACAAACTAAACCGCACTTATATATCACTATGGTAAAGACTCATTAATTTTAAAAGAGTTGCAATCATGGTAACCGAAGTACCGCAAAAAGTTTGTACTATCTGGTATTGTGACGAAACAAAGGAAGCGGTGGAGGAAAGGAAATAACAAACGAAATTTTTGTGAAGTATATAAAGGAAACAAAAAATCATTATATTTCACGGTTCAACATTCTGATGGTTGGCAAGATGGTGCTGCGATTGTCCACGCTCAGCTTTCAAGCACTTCTGGCGACAGGACGAGTAAATCTAGAAATCAAAATGGATAAAATTATGTCACAGAAGCAACAGGCCATGCTGTTAAAGAAAATACGAGTCGACCTCATGATGAGCGATCAATCGAGAAAGAAGGAAAGATGGTTGAACTACACAATCACAAGAATTCGCTTTCAATTTATACAGCTGAAGATAGCGCCCTGTATCGAACTGCAAAGGGATATAATAAACACAAAACCCCAACTTATTCTTTCGTATTTTGGAAGGATGCACAGTGAGATAATCTTGACAAGACTTAGAAGAAGATCACCCAAAGAAGCAAGCAGTATCAGGGAAGAAGACCGCCGACTAGATATATCTTAATACGTTTGACAACAGAAGAATACAGAGCTGATTATCTTCGACGAATGGGATTGAGGAAAGAAAAATTCGGAGCGTTTACGGTGTGGAGATATGAGAAACCGCCTCCACCACTGCAACGAGGAGCTCCCGTACATGAGCAATGGCCGGAAGTATTGCAAACAAAGGAAAACTTACCGAGCTACTCAATCACTTCGGCTGAATCCGACAATTCCAAACAATTCAATTCGTCATCCCAATCGGGCTCTTCTTGCTCAGCTTTAATCTGAGCCCAACGCTCGGACGGACTTACGGGGTTGTTCTTCAGTTTATTCCCTGAAAAGTAATGAAGGGAAACCATCAGGAACTGTAACAAGAATGTTATTAGTGAATCATAAAATGAAGATTTGTATATAAAATTTGATTAGAATTTTTCGATTAAAATTTTTTTTTGTAGTATTTTATTTATTTGGTTCAATGATCTGGTATCAGAGAACTTTAGGACGTCTTAATATTTAATATTTGATTGTAAATTAATATAGAATTTTTTTCCACTTACGTTCGATGTTGTCTTCCTTATTATAGGATTTCCGAGGTGGCAACCCATCCCAAGGAAGCACTGGCCAAAATGATGACGGCCGCGATCCACGATCGATGGGATATCTCTTCGGTGAAGAATAACTGCCGGGGAGTTCGTTTCCTCTTGATGGTAGGAAACGAGAGCGCAACGAAGAAAAAGTAGAACATTTAAAAAAAAAAAACGTGATTGATAAATTATAAAATCAAGTCCAAACGAACGATTAAAAACTCAGGAAGCAAATGAAGCTCACTCAAACAAAACAAACTTATCATCCCAAGTGAACGAATGAAGACTCAACCAACGTTGAATAGACAACACTCACGGACGCGCAAGAATGGCGTCTTATCAAAATCATCACAATCCGACAATTGAAATGGTGAATTTAACGGTAGTGCACTACGTATCAAAAATAACTTTTGAATTCAAAATTAAAGAATGGATAATTGAAATACACATTCAGCATAATGAAGAATGAAATGCTGTTTATATGAAGCAAACAGCTGAAATTATAACCTGGATCCAGAGACTATTTTCGAAGAAATCACGTTCGGCCGGCTTAAGGGCGTGATTTCCGATTGAAACATGCATATGGTAGATATGAATTATAGTATTATGAATTGTTTAAACTGCAGTATATGAATGAAATTATTATGAATTACCGAACTATGAAAATTATGAATTTTTACAATGCGCATTGGAAGAAATAATAAAGAGACTGAAAAACTATCTTACGTTGGTAGATCATTAACTATCAACAAATTGACAAAATTTTTTTAAAGTGACGAGGACGTCACTTGTCGAACGTCGGAGATGTGAGGTTGATGATGATGAATAGTAAACGATAATGAATAATGCAAAGGAGGTTGGGACTGAGCCAACACGATGTTAATGAACTGAAAAATGAATAGACATCAATAGAGTGGGGCTCAGGCCCTCGAGCTCAGACCTCTGAATAGGGCGAGAGATTATGAGTGAGAAAAGGAAAGAAATCAAGGACTTGGGAAAAAGAGCTCGAAGGAAGAAGACTTGGGAGAGAGGGCTCGAAGGAAGAAGACTTGGAAAGGAGAGCTCGAATGAAAAGGACTTGAAAAGGAGAACTTGAAGGAGAAGGACTTGAACAGAGACTATTGTTAATTATATGCCAGAGTTACTAAGTTATTTGATGTTATTTATGTTACGCTTATTTGATATTTATTACTTAATTGGAGAAACAGAATTGATGTTGATTGAAATCTATTAGCGTACCTTTACTACGTGTCCATAGACTTATCCCCAATAAGGGATACCCTGGTCGAAGGAACAGATAAGTGATCTGAGAGGTCCCCTCAATAACTAAAGGGTGACCCCGATCGCCTAACTTCCCTTCGTCACAATATCCCTGTTCTGGCAGAATGTAGATTAAAATGCTATGTTATGCTATTATGGTCTTTAAAGAGAATGGAAGTAAAAAATGGGTATTTTATGCTAACCATCCCTGTCTCACTGAAAGTATCTTCTTTATCTCTAAGGTTAAGGATTGATGACACAAATCTTGATTTATATTATATTAGATTTATTTCTATTCTTTCTTTTTCTTCAGGATGTAGAAAAAATGGATTTCAGATGGTTTTGGAGTCGTTTTTTTCTCGATTTTTTATGTCTGAGCAACAGAAAGTTTAAAATATATTATGCATTGTGAATCAAAAAGTCACCTTGTCTCGTTGTTCTAAATCTGATATCTAGTCCTTCTAGTTTAGATACATCCCTGTCCTATGAATGAGCTATGAAATATTTCACAAGAAGAATAAAATTAATTTCTTTCCTTTCAATTTTTGCAAGTTTCTTGATTTTTGAAGTTCACTTTGGGACATTTCGCCTGTTTTTTCTTCCCCGCCTCCTTCTTAAAAAGAATTCACTTTTTTCTACGCCAATCAGATCTCACGTCTTTTTGCCGATCAGCCAATCACAGTGGCTTGTAGAGGGCATTACGTAATTTTTTGTCTGGTCTGTAATTTTGATGTTTTCTCGAATCCAATGAATTTTCTTTAGCAGAGTAATGGGGCCCACTAAACCTGCAAATGCAGCGATTGTATTGGCTATCAAAAAGCCATTTTAGATTTTCTTGAAAGCCAGATAAATTGCGGACCGAACCGTGGGTCGGGGCTATTTTTTCATGGTCCCTATCTCGAATAACAGGAGATCAAAGTCTGGACTTCGAAATTTCCTTGGAGAAAATATTTAAGCCATAAAATTAGCCTCGACCCTAGATCAGGTGCCCCTATGTGCAGGCCAGCCTAAACAGTTGTTTTTTACCCTTAACTCTCGGCCGAGTCGTTGCTTTTTTTGATAAACAGCAATTTTGGGATCTTACTTCAGTGGTCGTTTACTCTATGTTTTTGACAGTTTTAACAAAAGAGTTTGCCTTAAACTTCAGTTAAAAGGTTATATTTTCACAATAAATCAATTACACAATATTCTGAACTTGTTTATACGTTTAAATTTGAGCTCAATACCCTTCATTATGAAAATCGCAAAATTTGATAAATTTTACAGACCAGAAAATTCACCTCATTGACACACTCGAGCAGTCCAGTGCAACCCGAAGGCTCCCCTCTCACACCAAAAAGTGGTGGAAGTGTTCCTCGAGGAGCTATTTTCGATTTATCATCGGCTTCATCATTTGGGTTTTCAAGCTATAGTGAGTTCCTGAATGATGACTCCCTTGGTTCTTCGGTATCCCGCTCCATAAATATGGATCTATATCGAGATGGTTATGACCAACATCAACTCCTTCAAGTGCAACATCGACAACAAAAACAACAACCAGGTCAGCAACAGCAACCGTATCAACATCAACAACAACCACATCAATAACAACCCCCACGCCAACAACAAACACACCAAAAACAACCTAATTGTTATTGCTCTTCACTAACTGAACGGGCGGAGAAGTTAGAAAGAATGGTTGGTAGGCAATCAAATTGTATCAACTTGTTGATGCAGGACAAGGTATGTCCTTTTTAATGAAATTTATTTTCTGATTAAGGATCAATTGTGAAAACATCAGCATGCATATATGAGTTATTTTGACTTTCATTGTTAATAGATTAGGATGAGTTGAAGGACAAATCTTTAACATAAACTTACACAAACAAAAATCTATACGCAGCACGTTGCAACACGATGTTGAAATAAATGTATTCATATTCATAATATATGTTAATAATTTCATATTGTATGATATATATATTTTCTCTCCTACAGAACACAGACACAGGTGAAGCAAGTGAAGCAGCAGACAACAAAGAACAAGTATCAAAAGAAACAATGGTAAGACGTGAATACCTACTTTTTCATTCAGCTGTTTGATTCTAGTTTTATCTGATATTTGAAGAGCATTATACATAATAGTAACTTTTATTTAGAAAACACTGAAAGAACTTGCCAAAAGAAAAGACTGGGTGAATGCATTGAGAAAGATGATAACAAATAAAAAGAATTGATAAAAAAAATCGCAACCTGGTTTGTAGTAAGACTAATAATTGCTTATGCTTTTGTGACAATGTTACTAAATGTTAATTTATAGAAAGAGTAAACACAACATCCCTCACTCAGAGTAAATTTTAAGCCAATGTAAAACCTCTTTAACTACTTAATATAGAAATTCTATATGCATTATTTTTTCAATAAATCTTTTAGGACTACTGTACTCCAATCAAGAACATGTCAGAATCTACCCAAATCATGAAACGGACATAAACAGAAGAATGACTGAGCACTTGAAACATTTCTGGAAACTAGATCCCAACACATAATAATTTATTTATTTATTTATTAAGAAACTGAAAAAAGATTTAGAAAAATAGGTAGAATAGAATAGAAAGAAAAAATAAATAGAAAGATAAAAAAAATCTACTATAAAAATAATATGAAGCCACTAAATGCATTTAACATCAATGACCTTTATAAAATAGAATGCAATAAACTCATCTACAAATTTCATCCATAAAATATCACCTAAAAGTCTAAACATGTTCTCCAGTAAACCTATACATAATCTTCGCACGCGTGAACTTGCATCCAATTCACTGACAACTTTAGTTTTTGCTGACTCTCCTTCTCCCATTCGATTTTATGGCCCTCATTGTTAGAACCATTTTGCCTGGATTTATCCACCAGTAGCTTTTCAATTTTCACCAAAGAACTTAAATCAAGGCTGTTCGTCACTTAATAAAGTATTATTTCTTCTCTACACACCCAATACTTCAATTTATAGATTTGGCTTAATCTGTTGTTGTAATGTTATTGTTGTTTATTCATTGTATTCATTATGACACATTGTAAACTTCCTTTTACTGTACATAGTATCTTCATTTCATGTCATTTTGAGCTCGAAAGCCCTTAGCCTTAGGGTTATCTATCGTTTAGGAGATTTTTGAATATACATAGACCTGAAAAAAGAATCATAAAAAAAATCAAAATTTATGCCAAATAGAATAACTTGTCTTTCTTCTTCCCTGTAACATTTCTGTATGTTGGTACCATAATCTTGCGTTGTTATGTTTTTGCTTTAATGTGTAACTTCTTTTCTTTTTCAAAATTAAAAAATTCTCATTTTGATTTTGGAAATTGCATGTTTTATTATGGTTAGCAATGTCCTTAATCTTCTGGTGTACATTTCTAGACCAATTTGTCATAAGCATAAGGTTAAATTAAAAACTATAAGCAAACGCATTATAACTTTATAGTATTTCATCTTCTCAACACTATCTACAAGATTCCTGTATATTATACCTAGAACTTCAGGCTTATCCAATTTATACAAAGCAGACCTTCTTTATGTGATGGTAATTATTAGCACTATACACTTAAGATTTTTCTTATAAAATATTATGTATTCCAGGTATTTTCAAGGTTTTCCCAGGAAAATCCTAGAACTGAGAGGTTCTCTTTTTTTTATTAGAATCTCACACCCTAGAAAATCCCAAGAAATTGTTTAAATTTTTCAACAACATGGTCCTGGAAATTCCATAGAAAATTCCTGGTAAATTTGCTCCTTAAAACTCTAGGGAATCCTAGGAAATTGAGTTTTTATTTCACCAGAATTTCCTAGGAATTCCCTTGAAATCTCTACCGATTTGCTCTTGCGAAGACAGTGTGTTGTGTCTAGGTTCCTTTAATACCAAAATTAATTTCTCACTCCTGAACCAGTCTAAACCTGAAATCAATTTTTTGTGTGTACAATTATGGTCGAAATATGTTGACATTTTAGTGTATTTAAACGCCCAAATTTCAGCAAAATCTAAAAGGGTGACTTTCTTTATTCTGAAGATTTTTAAAAAAATGACTCTTAAGGTACCAAAATGTATATAAAAAACAAGATAAAAATTCAACTTAGGATTTAAGTTGAATTTGAACAACAGAATGAGTCCCCAGTATGTATTACCTTCGATGTTGATATATACGGTTTTATTCAGAGCATGACAGTAACAACCTTTTAATTTGCACCAAGGACATGCCTTGAGTCCACCAGCGGCTAAAGTGTAAATTGTTGTAAATTGTAATTAAATAAAGAAAGTAAATTGCCAAGCGCGGGGAATTCTCCATCAAAGAAGTAAAAAAAAACGCCTTTAAATCGAAGACATTCCAAACATTAAAAAACAAAGAAGTAAAAAAAAACGCCTTTAAATTTAAGACGTTCCAAACATTAAACAAAAAACTTAAATTGTAAAACCCTGTCTAACTCATTTCAAATCAAAAATTTTGAAACCCTGGAATAGTAATTTCCGAAAATCTAAAACATCCATGATTATCACCCCTAATCTAAAAGTAGACAAACCTGGTTGCTGAAGTACTTCAGATATTGCAGGGAAATCCAAAACGTATTGCAGGAGGCGTACTTTGATTCTCACGGGTGCTTCCATATATCCCGGGTGGAAAGTTTGACAATCTGAAAGTGCAATTAGTTCATCAACCAAAATTTCGAAATAGGGATCCACGTGGAAAGGTTCCTTTTTGCCGTTGCCAGGGATAATTCCAACCAGCATTATTCAGTTGGTCGACAACACGTTGCCTATTCATTAAAGTTAAGTAAAATTTCCTTACCTCCTGCAAGTCTTGAATTCATTCTTTCTAAGTACAATCAACGATGTAAAAATAATAGATAACCTACTACCTCTAGAAGGCACTTCTCCCAAGAGAACAACCATTGTTTTCCTATTGAAATGAGCACTCTATTAAAAAGCTCTGTGTGCAGTGCGTGTTATGCTTTTAGCTAGATTTTGACACACTTTTTGAAATCCACTGAATTGATAGAAATTTGAATTGTTATTTACTGCAAATTTTGGAAATTTTTTCAAAAGATCAAGGTACCAATCTTTAGACAAACTGACTACGGATCGGCCTGATACCACTTAATCTTCATCTGGATAAATAAACGCTCATAAAATGCTGTTATCTGAAAAATATATGTGTGATTTGAAATGCGATATTTCACGTATGAAAAGTGCATGAAGGTTGCATGATACAAATTAAACAGATGAATGTTTATAGAACAATAATATCTAATTAAAAAATTCCTTCTCTGAGGCTGCCTATAGGAAAGTACACTTTTTCTAACCCAAATTTTGGAAAAATATACATCACGTGATCGATTTTGTCCAATAGAAGGTTGCAAATGAAGCAAGTTTTTATTTAATTGCACTTTTTACGATGCAAAATGTCATTAATATTTCTACAACCGTAACACGGATGTTTTTTTTGCCTTGAGAATCAAGGCAAGTTGGTTATCTATTATTTTTATTTTTATTTTTTTTTCAATAAATCTTATGATTTTCATTAACCAGTGAACCACCAAGACGAATCTTTGGAAGGAAATGATTAATTTGATTTTTGTGAGTCCTAATAAAATGTTTTCACTTTAGAACAAAATCTTGGAGGGGGAGATAATTTTTCGAGCAAAAGTATAGGCAGTCAATAATTTTTCGAGGAAAAATATAGGCAATATTTTTTCGAACGAATATTGCCAGACAATATATTTTCGAATTTTTATCGTTCGATTCATCCAAACTATTCTTGAGATCTTATTCATTATTCATACCGAGATTGGAAGCAGCCATGTCATCAGCCAGCGCCACCGGGAATGGAAACATTTTAATAACACCTCCGGGCAAGGATTTCGAGCATATGCAAAAGCAAAATTGGTATTTTCCATCGTTTCACCCAACAAGATTTCCTTCGCCATTTACACCTACGCACTATAATTCACACAATTTTACAAACTTATTCCTGCCGCAAACTTCAGACGCTACAGCTACAGACCCTACCGAACCATCCGAACTAACTGAACCATCCGAACTAACCGAACCATCCGAACTAACCGAACCATCCGAACCATCTACCGCTCAAGACCCACACACCAGTGAAACACCATTATATGCATCTCTTTTAAATTTTCATAATTAGTGGAAGGACACAGCACCACTCTGCCAATGCAACAGAAAATTGTACGAGCTACAGGACTATTTTGACAGAAGAAGGCCAGATTATTCTGCTGCCCATACACTTTATTTGGTATGTAATACTTCAGATCTTTAATAATTGAGTTGGTAGTTTCGGCTCTTTTCTGTTGATATTAAATCTCATTTTAAACTTATATACCTTCCGCATGCATTTACAGTGTTGGGGATGTTTCATTTTCGAAGAAATTCGAAGAAAAATCTTGGCATGTCATTTTCTTACCTCCATCTATATACAGAAATCTTCTAAGAAGTGAATAATTTTTCATTTGTCAGAATGTTGCCAAAAAAGCGATTGAAGAATTCCAACTGACAGCTAGCAAGAACAAGCTTCAAAAGATGAATGCAGTTTATTGGGAAATTTTTATTCATTGAATATTTTGGAGGAGCATTTTATCCTTTGTAGGGAGAGTTACGTAGATAAATAGACATAGGTCCACTTTTTCCCAGGTTTTCCCTTGTATTTCATATATTTATTTGTAAGCAGCTGATTGGCTATTTGGTTATGACGTAATTCAGAAAGTCCAATTCGAATGTTTTGAAATTTTGCAAACAAAACTTTTCGATGATTTGTAAATGTAAAGCGTAAAAGTGAATTTTGATTAGTTCTTCTTCTTACATATATTTGTACGTGCTAATTCAGCTCAAGTTGTATACTAAAAAACTAAAAGTTTGTTGATTTGATAACTGGTAATTCTGTTATGGTAATATTACGCAATTTGTACTAATTTTGTCCTTATTTTGAATTCTTAGATGATCCGCGTACTAACACGACAACGATGCCACCACGTACCAAACCTTCAACGAGAAGCTATCGTTAATATTGGCTGGACAAAAAAGCCAATCAACGCTAAAGTGAGTATATTTTGTCAAAACATTTTCACATTGTTAAAAAGTTGGAGGTCTTTAAAACTTTGAAAGAAACTTTACCCTTGTTGAACATTCTTTGTGTGTTATTCATACATGTTTTCATACATGTTTTCAACTTTGTTTTTTTGTTCGATATAACCTTCAAAATTTGTAATTGATTTATCTTTTTATACTAGGAGAGAAGCAGAGGAAAAAGGCTTCAAATCGGTCAACGACTACAAAAAGAAAAAGCTAAAGAGGGTAAAAAAGACCACGGTATAACCAGATCAACCAGAGCCAGAACCAAGCATCGAAGACATCGCTGAATCGATCATTTCGGCAAAATATCCTCCGAAAATTCAAAAGGATAGTTATGTTGTTGTGGCATGGGAGAGGCAAATGGGCTTCGCCTATTTGCTTGAAGATGTTGAAGAAGGCGAGAAATCCGGACGAAAGACAGCAAGTCATCCAGTGCTTCGTCGAAATGTATCCTGAACCTTGTTGAACTTGACGAAGGTAATAAGATAAAAAATCTAGAAAATCATCGATGTCGTTATGACCGGTATTGCAAGGAGTGGTTTTCAGGAGGAAGGGTCGGAAACAACAAAATCGTAAAGGTTCTCAATTACGATAAGGGCCGCGAATCTTTTTTCCGGCAGTTTTGGGAGCCACAACTATTTCAAACATCTGACTGGTCTGTCTCAAATTATTTTGCAGCTGGAGAAAAAAATGGTTGTAACTTTTGATAGAATTCGAATCAAGTTGCGATTTTGTGCTCGTTTAAAAGATATTCGTGAGTGGAATATTATCTAGTTAAAAAATTGAGAAAAAAAAGGAAAATGAAAACGAAAAATGAAGAAGAAAAAAATCAACTTCTTGTAGAAATGTGGTATAATTACCATTTTCACAGGAGTGACTCTTCAATCTTAGATCATCATCACTGTGAAAAAAATTTTCAAAAATATTCATTCAATCAAAAGATATGAAACAAATATTATTGCTGGTTGATCGACAAAAGGCTGTTTTTTTGTCGTTTTTTACTAATTTAAAGAGTCAACCAGCAATAAACTTTGTTTGATATCTTTTGATTGAATGAATATTTTTGAAATTTTTTTTGACAGTGATGATGCTCGAAGATTGAAGAATCACACCTGTGAAAATGGTAATAATACCACATTTCTACAAGAAATTGAGTATATGATTTTGCAAAAGGTCGTGGTGAGATTCATAGTCACGCTATTGTTTATAGTGAATCGCACGCAAAGAAAATAGAAAATGCAATGGCTCTGATTACTGATGATGGAAAAGGTAATGTAAGTACATCTGATGCAGCATTTGAACTTCATAGTTTACTTCAGACTGATTTACAAAATACAGAAGATTTTCACTCTCGTGATTTTGTATCTATGCACCCTGCAGGTGGTCATGAATAAATTGACGAGCATGACAAAAGGGTCTGGATCCTCAACAAATCTGAATGGCCCATACCTGATGGAGATTATGAACCTCCAGATTATCTTTGTCAGGAAAACTCTCTGACCACTCAAGTCAAGAATCCATGAGAGATTTTCATATTGCTTTGACAAATAAGGTGGGCTTGCATAAGTGTAATAATACTTGTTTAAATGAAGTGAAGTCTGATGGTCCTAAAACAAAATATTGTCGTTTCCATTTTGATAAGTTTGATTTCGAAAATAAAACTTCAGAAGGAAAAGAAACTCATCCTTTCCATTCACTAATAACACTAGGAGAACATACGCGTTTTGAAGGCGATAGAGGATATCTCATGTCAAAACACGACTGTTAACATGGTTAGCCAACTCGGACACTTAAGCCATAATTGATCAATACTTAATGGCTCTGTTAAGATACATCACTCAGTATGCCTGCAAGGGTGCCAAATCTACAGACGATTCCATTCGTCTATATAAACATTTATTAGATGTTAATAGTGATGTTGCATCTGTAAGAAGTATTGCCAGACAACTAATTTTGAAGATTATTGGATTGATTGATATGCCAGCAGCTGCTGTTGATTTTCTGAATTGTGGGGGTCGTTTGTTTCATTGCACTCGACAGTTCAAGAGAATAGGTCTTAGTGGTTTTCGTGCGATAAATTCTGATGGGGATGCAACAAAAGAAACACCTCTAGAAAAGTTTTTGAGTGAAAAACGTCGAATACGTTTTCCAAATATGACTTTGTATAATTGGGCTCAAATTTGCGTTTGCACCCCTAAGTGTGCTAAAAACCATGTTCCTGTTTTTACTGGGATTCCAACTCTTCCCATATGGCCACGAGAAGAGGACTATTGTAAGGGTCAATTAATGATTCACTCGTTGGGAACATGGGAAAATGTAAATGACCTTAAGAATGGGAAAGACTCATTTTTAGAATCATTCATGGAGTTTTTAGAAAGTGACCTATGTCCTATGATTGTGAAAGAACTTGTCAAAAAAGCAAAATTAGAGCATGACAAAAAACTAGAAAGGGATCGTCAAAGAGCAAAAAAGAGGAAAAACCTTGATGTTGATGATAGCTCTATTGACCACGAATCTGGATCTGAAGATGAGTTTGAGAATGAAATCAGAAACGAACATGAATTTTTAAAAATACTTGGCTGAAAATAGACCCCAAGATTTTGAAGATTTGAATGCTTTTAGAGATCTGCCTGATGGTGGAGAATGTTTTGATTGGTATCAGTATGCAATTGAATCTTTTAGAGGTGGTTGGCCTGATAATGCTTCAGATTGGCTAGAAAACATCTCAAAGGTGGCAGCTGCACAGCAACTGGCTCGAAATCAGAATTGTGATTTGCCACCAAATATTGGTTTATTGAAGGCTAATGCTCTTCAAAGAGTAATAATAGCTATTAACATTCTTAATATTATGTCTGTTGTGAATAAAGAAAACCAAAATAAAGTGCGTCTCTTAGTGCAGGGGACGGCTGGAAGTGGTAAAACATTTACAATCTTTGCCTTGACCTATTTGTTGCGAAGAATTTGCAATCGAAACAATGCTGTAATGAATTTAGCACCTACTGGAGCAGCATCAATTCTCCTACCCTTTGTTCACTCGACAACAAGCATCCCAAGAGTGAAGAAAAAAGAATCCAAAACATTGCAGTTAACTGATAAGCCATTGAATAGCATATCTCTCACTGCTTTGCGTGAACTAACTGGTAGCACTCTGGAAGGGAATTCTATGAAATTGATGACCTTGAATTTAGATGAAAGAGGTATGTATAGTCATCGTATGTTAGCATGGGTTAACGTTTTAAGGAGGCAACATGTGATTTTTTCAACAACTTTGGTGCAATACCAACTGTCAACTTTTTTGGAGATTTAGGGCAGCTAGGTCCAGTTGATTCTCATGATTTGCATGTTGAGCCATTATCCTCAGACGCCTCAGATAAGCTTGCCGGTTATGGAATCTATCGTACATTTTCACATTGTATTCTGTTAAATGAAACTATGCGACAAGCCCCAGATCAGTTGTCTTTTTTGGAAATGTTGCTGAGAATCAGCGAGGGTAAACTCAATTTGAATGACTGGAAGACAATAAATTCAAGATATGAAGGTGAGCTCCCTGAAAGTGCCAAAGAGGGATTTAGATCAGACACATGTTTGACCGTTATGGAAACGTGGCAAGAGGTAAATGTTGAGACACCACAGCAAACTAACTGATTTGGGGATTCCTGTTGCTACTATACCAAGCAAAGGAAAAGGTCGTCATCACCCTTAATCTGTTAATCAGATGGGTCAAATTCCTGCAACCCCTCACATTGCTGTTGGAAGTCGTCTGCTTTTGACTAAAAATCAGCTCAGCTTAACACCTCTTGGATTGAACAATGGAGTAATTGGGAAAATATTGCAATATTATATGCTGAGGGAGAAGCACCTCCATCATTTCCAGAAGCAGTTGTTGTAGATTTTCCAAGATACAAAGGCCAAGCTGGCTTCCAGAACACCCAACATGGGTTCCTATACCTGTCGAAGAAGCACGTTGTGATAATAACTGTTGCTCTAGAAGGGGGTTGCCCTTGATGCCTGGTTATTGTATACCTATATCAAAAACCAAGGTATGACAATAGGTCCTAATGAGCCATGTACTCATATTCGGATAAAGAGATTTTTATGGAGAAACTTAACCTTGACATAATTTATACAGCCCTCAGTAGGGCATCTAAACTAGAAAATGTTGCTTTGGTCGAAAAAGTGCCATATGATAGGCTAAATTATATCAATAATCATCCATGGATGCCACGAAGAAGGGAAGAAGAAGAAAGATTGAAAATTTTGAGTGGCGAGACTCTTCAAACATTTGGCCATTACAGCGATTTGAATATCTACAGAGAACTATTATGTGAATTTGATCGCTTTGTCAATGATGGTCTGACATGTTTTCAAGACCCTTGATCACGTTGCCTCAACATCGTTTCAGGGCATCGTAATGCCTTTTTTATGCGATTGTTAAATTTTCTGCTTAGCATAGAAAGGCGTTTTCAATTACATGTTTTATAAATAAGACTGATAAAACCTTAAAAAGTTAAGACAACTTAATTAATTCTGCATTAAAACAGAGATGTAAGACCTTTTGACAATGCATGACATTTTCAAATTCTGAGTATCTCAATCAAGGAACTATTAAAACAATTAAACATGGGAAATGAAGGCAAATCAACTCAAACAAACGTTAATTCGGCAGTATTTTGAAGACTATGAATCATCTAAGCTCAATGTTTCTCCTTTTAGAAAAGGAACTGTTAAAACATGTAATTGAATTTGTCTCACTATCATTAGTTTAAATCAAAGCTGTTTCTTTGTTTTGCTGAAAACGACTTTAAGTTGATGATGGATGGATGATGATAGTTGTTTCCATTTTTTTTTCTTTATTGAAACAAAGACACGTGTACACTACGAACATATATTACAAAACATTAATTAAACGTAAAATATAGTCCCTCCCCCCGCTAGGAACTAACGTTATATCGCCAGAGGTACTAGACTATGTAAAAGAAAAGAAAATAAATAAATAGGCAAATTAAAAAGAATAAAAAAAACTTGGAGGAGGAAGCTACAATTGTTAGGTATTTAAAAGCCTAAAATAAAGCACCGCTAAACCTTCCAGTTTTGTAAAGAAATTCAACTACAGAACAAAGAATAGATTTATTTAGATTTGAAGTCAAACTTTCATCCCCATATAAAAAAAGCCGTCTGAAAAAAGGTGGGTTAAGTGGATGAAAAACAATGCCTAGGGTCTGAAGTTTGTCAAACAAAGATTGTCTTGCATGGGAATATATAGAGCAGTGCAGAATAAAGTGCTGAGTGTTTTCAACAGAGTTAGTTCGGCAACCACAGAAAGGGTCTAAAGTGTCGCGGAAGCCATGTCTAAATTTATGCTCGTTGGGATGGCTGAAACCGACCCAAAGTCGATTAAGAAAGATTACTCCTTGAATGTCAGGAACATCAAAAACATGAGATTGCTTGGGTCTCAAAAATTTATAGATTGCTTTTTTGAAAGTTTTAATTGAAGGTAGATCTCGTATATTACTTCCCAGAACATTCCACTGAGATATGCAGTAAGGAAAAAAAGTGTTACGGAAATGCTCAGTTCGTATGTTAAGAGGATAAATAGGGTTTCTTGTTCTAAGGCCACCCGGTGCTGTAAGTCTTGCTGGCAGGTAGTTACGTAAATACGAAGGGGCTAAATTGTTAATAATTCCATAGCCTGTCAGCAAGACTATCAAGACCAAGTTCTGAATATAGTTTTTCTTGAGACGTTCCACGAAAACAGCCTGTTATAGCAAGGCAGGCATCATATCGAATAGATTCAAGCTTCTGCACAAAGGTAGCATTTCCTGGGCGGTCATATACGATATCGCCATAATCAAGATGAGGCCTAATGAAAGATTTATAAATGGTTAGTAGAGATCTCCTAGGCACATGCTTGCGAAGTCGGTTAATAAGACCAATTCCTTTATTGGCCTTTTGTATCTTCTCATCTAGATGGCGATCAAAAGAAAGTTTTGAATCTAAGATTAAACCAAGATGTTTCTGGTACTCACTGGTCGCGATATTAGAGTTATTAAAAGACATAACTGGAGCATTAGGAGGAGTGAGTTTACAGGTAAAATAGACTTCAACAGCTTGCTTAGATGGGTCAGGGTTAAAAGACATCTTCCATTGATGAGGCCAATCAGTTTTCCTGGAGAGATCTCTGTTAAGTACATCAAGGCTCAAGAGTTGATCAATCACAAGAGAGAATAAAGAGGTATCGTCAGCAAAGATCTTGGGTTTTGACTCAAGGTTTTCTGGAAGATCATTAATATAAATTAAGAAGAACAATGGACCAAGAATCGAGCCTTGAGGTAGCCCTGCATTGATTCGCTTCCACTCAGATGTTTTCCCATTCAACACAACTCTCTGATGCCTATCGTCAAGAATGCTGCGATTAAGGAAAGCAACGGTCCAGTCACCCCATAAGATTCGAGTTTAAAGAGTAAGCCATCGTGCCACACCCGATCGAATGCCTTTGAAATGTCTAAAAACACCCCCCTGGTATCTAGAGAAGGATCTCTAACAAACCCTGTATAAATATCATGCGTTATGGATAACAACTGAGAAATGCAGGAATCCCCCTCCCGTAAACCAGACTGACAAGGAGAAAATAAGTTGTTGTTTTCAAAATATCTGTAAATTGTATCATAAATACACTTTTCATATATTTTTCCAAACACAGGAAGAAGAGACACTGGTCTGTAGTTTTTGGCTATGCTCCTGTCTCCCTTTTTATAGACAGGAACCACGTTTCCTTTCTTCCACTGTGATGGGAAGATGCCAGAGTTGATAGAAAGATTGAATATACTAAGCAAAGGTTTTACTAGAGACTTACCACAGATTCTGACCATACGAGTAGAAATATTATCCCACCCATGGGCCTTGTTAACATTCAAAGAATTAATAATAGACTCGATTTTTTCTTCTTCAAATACAAGATTATCGAGTCTAAAGTAAGTAAGAAATTGTTCAGGTGGCACTGCCAGCATCGATAAGTGAGCATTGGTTTGAGAAAAAAGAGTTGAAAATATTGGCCTTCTCAGAAACATCGCTTACAAGGACGTTTCTTTCATTTCGAATAGGTGGAATTTTCGGGGTTTTACGTACGTTCAGAAACTGCTTCAGAGTAGACCAGTATTTCTTACTTCCTATGTTTGGATCATTTAAAGAGTTGCCAAGACGAGAAAAATAGTTATCCTTGGCAGTCTTGATGGCCAATCTGCACCTGTCAACCATGTCATCAAGTGCCTGACCATCTAAAGAATTTCCCCATTTTCTCCAACGACGATATATCTTAGCCTTATCCAAAAGCATCTGCTTTATCTCAGTAGTCATCCATAACGTATCTTTGTCTCTGATGGTGATAGTTTTATTTGGAGTAAAATTAGAAAAAATATTAAGTATATATTCAGAGAGAAGGGAAACACGATCTTCTACGTTGAGTCCCAGAAAGGAGGTTTCCCAATCAATGGCATTCAGGGCAAGCACGATTCCCCTCTCATCAGCACGAGAAAAGTCCCAAATCTCGCGTTTATAAGCTGGAGGGAATGTAGTTTGAAAGTTTAGTTTTACGAAGGGTATCTGGTGGTGGCAACGTGGATTAAGTGAAGGTAAAACCCCGGAGTCTAAAATAGGAGTCCGCAAAGATGAAAAAATAAGATCAATGCAAGAAGGAGAACACCCAGGACGAAGATGAGTCGGCTCATCAATCAGTTGATGTAACCCATAATGTGAAGCTAACTCGCTAATGTCATCTCCTTGAGAATTTGTGATATCACCAGTCCACCAAACTGAGTTTCTTGCGTTAAAGTCACCGAGGAAAATATCTAAAGTAGGAGAAACATTATAAATTTTTCAGATAGTTTCCTCCAATTTTTGTTTAAATGCAGAAAATTCTTCTGCATTTTGTTTAGGAGTTCGGTAGAGAAGACAAAGAAGAAGTTTTTTCGAACCAGATTTAACTTCACAAACAAGGCACTCGTCAAGAGAAGACAACTCAGGCCTTCTATCAACAGAAAGACCACCACCTATTTTTGAGTTAGATGGGTGATCACATCTGAGCAACTCATAATTTTCTATCTTCAACCTCGAATCATCGCTCTCGATAGAGGAATCGAGAAACGACTCACCAACGCAGAAGATGTCAAACTTGTGAGCACTCAGAAAGGCAGTAATTTGAGCAATCTTTGAAAATTTATTAACCCAAACGCTGTTTAGATTTCAATGAGAAATTGATAAGGTGTTATCTTTCTCTCTCGGCCCCGGGTTGTTTCCATCAAAGGTGGATGCTGATAGTTGTTTCCACCCTCTGGTGACATGTTGATAGTTGTTTGTCACACACAGAGTTTTTACATATGAATGTTGATAGTTGTTTTCAGAGTGGTGTAGTTAATCTATGCCACCCTAAAATATGTTGATAGTTGTTTGTTTTAGGGGTACAACTACTTTTTTTTATGTCAACAGCAGCTCAGCAGCCTTGTACCCTGAAAATCTTCTTTTTTTATTTGTAAATATATTTTTAGGGTGGGGTACAAAATCCTATGGCTTATCCTTCACGTGGTGTACCCTGTTACACATTTTCAAAGTCTTTGATCTTTCAGAAAACTGTCAAAAATTGAGCAGAATATGCACTTAGCCTTAAAATTATGTTGCAGAAGAAATATTTGACTTTAAAAATATAAACTAAAAGCCAAGGTGTAGAAATACTGTGTTATCAGAAATTTCGCTCTCATTTAAGACTTTTTCATCAGCTGTTTATTTTGATATGAATTTAAAACTGTGTTTCTTTTGGGAGGGGTATTTGCTATAAAAGGTGGAACTTCAAAATCCTTTTTAAAAACATCAAAATCCTTTTTAATCGATCTACATTACAGAAACTCCTGATCCGGGATAGTGTACTGTCATTACATGCCTGTTATCATTTCAGTTTATTAAATATGGACGAAGATAAAGATGAAGTTTTAAACATGTCAATAGATTCTGCGAGTGCAGAAGACTTTTTAAAGGAAGAACTTGAAAATGAGAAGAAAAAAAATGAAAAAGAGGTTGGAGAAAAAGAAGATGAAGTCAGAATGAAAGAAGATGAAGTCAGAATGAAAGAAGATGAAGCCAGAAAGAAGGAAGGGGAACAAGACTTAGAAGTGAAAGAAAGTGAAAAGGTAGAAAGAGAAGCAGAAAAACAGAAACAAGCAGAGGACCCCAAGAAGAATGAGAAACAGGATAAAAAAGAATACAAAAATGAGAAGATCCGAATTAAAAATCGAAAATATAAACGGCAACAACCAAAGATGGTTCGGGTTGTTGGGAAAAATGACCAAAATAAAGATGGACAAAAGAATGAGGAAAAGAGAGAAAAAGGAAACGAAATTCAGCATGTAAGACCCATCAAGTCGTTGACATTCAAAAAGTATAAGATCATGAGGGATCAAGAAGGGGGTCCAAAGACTTACGCCTCATACAAGTGGTGGTTGAGAAACGGTGGTGTGGACAGGGATGGGTTTCTCGACTCTTGGAATATAAATTCTGATATATTCTCAACAAATTTAAATTTTGCTATAAACATCCGAAGATTTCTGACTTTTTTCTTTCCAAATGTATAGTGGTTACCTTTAGAAGCAGTAAAGAAAAAATTTGCATTTGTTTAAAAGTCTCTAATTGAAAAGGTTTCTGAGATGGACGCAACATATTCAAACAACTATTATTAAATTAACTAAATTAAATTTAGGCTTCCTCGTTGTCATTTTGAAAGAGTTCGTTTAGAAGAGTTTAGATTGGAATCTTTATGATCTGTAACACCAGCATTGGAAAGTTTTTTTGGCGTATTTGATTCATGAAATCTAGGTTTCAAAAGGATCGTCTCCATTGGGTCTCAGATGGGACGCCCACAAGATCTCTTTTCGCCTCCTTGTTTATTTCTTCGATAACAGCATCGACCGATTGATAATATCCAACGCGTTTGGTTCTTGACATAACCAGCCACGTAGATTTAATGGACAATAATTCACTTGGCATTTGTTGGTCGATTCTTTTCTCAGATGTGATAAGATGGTTACGACCGAACAGTAAAACAGATAATCGATTCTTCCCTACACAAATATACATAATTATTTATGCGTATACCTCTCCAGAAAAGCATCAAAGCATGTAGAAAAATAAAAGTAGCCTGATGAACAAACAAAAAATTAGTTTTTTATAAGTTCCAAAGTTGGTTCAATCTTTTCATCGCTTTGGCTTGTTTTCCTACAATACCGCAAAAATTCGACAATGATTTCATCAGTAAATGCAATCCCATAACTTGTGATGTTCAGAGTCTTTCTTTATATAATTATGACTGTTCTCGGTGACGAATCCAAGTTCTTTTGTGATTTCACTCATGAACGGCTCCCAACAAAGACTCATGAATGATTTCGCGCTAGTCATTTCGAAATGAATAAGGCCAGATTGTTGTACAAGCCAGTCAAACTCATCTACAGGCTCTACTCCGTTTACTTTAAAGCAGAGATGGCTTTTAAAATTCTCGATTCCATAAAATTTGTCTTTGCAATTTGTGCATCTGTAAACGTTAAAAATCATCTTAGTCATCGGTGCCATTATTACACCATCATTTTCAACAAATAAGTATTTTCTCTCCGATCTAGACGGGATTCTCGGGATTTTCAACATTTTTTACAGAACCATTCATTTTACCTTTGGCAAGAGGATATTTTTTTTCATGTCAAAGGTATATTAAAAGAATACATGTATATATTGAGGAAATTTGTTATCCACAACCAAAATATTTCACTAATAAAAACATTGATTGAATTTTCGATAAACACCTCATAAACTACAATCATTGAAAAACCTATGACACAAAGCCCAAAAATGAGTTCCCTCCCCCCTCTCTCCCAAAACAATGTTGTCTTAAGGGGCTGAATACTGACAAAGCAATATTTCTTTCCCAGCAACATTGTTCGGAGGGGAGGGGGAGGTTATTGGCCTGTGTCTAAATTTGACGGCCAGAAATGTGCCATAATATATTGGCGACGATTGTCTCTAAAATTTGTTTTTGAACGGAAAGCCCTCTAGTGATGGTGCGCCAAAAAAAAGAAAAACCACGTCTACGAAGCTCTTACAACCCAGTTACAACCTTGGCTGTTGTCTGTGAGGGGTCAGGGGTTTCAAAATTTAAAAAATAAACACTGTAGTACGTCCACAGGGAGCCCTGGCTCTTTCCACCACTATTTACTTATAAACAAACGTTAAAATAGGCTATTTTTACAAGTAAAATACAGAAAAATCAACAAAATCGAGTCCACACGTGCTTTCGACGGCCGCCATCTTGAATTTGAAAATCAGCTGACGGTGATCGCTGCAATTTCGAAATAAGGGCCCGTCTACATTGCATAATCGTCTGTAAGGGCTGGCACACATCTCAAATTATAATGAATAGGTTCCAGGGGACTGGCGAGGGTGTTTGATCTTGCCGACCACATCTGGAGTTGATCGTTGGTGCTGCAGAGACCTGAAATTGAAAAATGGATCCAGAATTATCTCCACATCCAAAAGTTGGAAAGAGACAGTACCTGATCACATACTCCAAAGCAGACTTGACAAAGATACCCTCCCGTTTATTTTTTGGCAAAGCACTGGAAAGTGCGTTCAACGCTGGGAAGGCAAGAGCCAAAGTAAAGCAGTGGGCTGTTTGCTTGGAGAATCACCAAGATGGCGCCCAACATTACCACTGCTGCTTGCTACTGACAAGACCAAAGAATTGGGTTAGTGTAAAGAGGGACTTTGAGCAAAGATATAAAGTTGTTTTGCATTTTTTCTGATTTTCACGATCATTACATATCGGCTTATTGGTACGTTTGTAAGAAGGACACTCAAGTGCAGCACAGCCCGGGCCACCTTGATATGTCCTACGTGGGGTCACCCAAGACAAAGCGCTGTTTGGCCGCTTACCGACAAAAATAAAAGGCAGCAAAGAGGGGAACGCAGGCCCTTCAACATCTGGAAGAAACCCATCTGCATCAGTTCGTTTGGTGAATTTATCGAACACAATGGTATCCACAACCTTCTTGAGCTCTACGCCATGGCTCAAACCCGCAAAACAAACGGTGACCACGCCATCAGCAACTTTGTTTTGGGTCGCAGCGAGAAAGCTATAGAAGATTATTATTATTATTTACGAATATTTAAACAGGATAATTCTACAGTCGTAACATGTATACATATTTACACTGTTATCTCAGAAGTCCTGCATAAAACAGAAACTACATAAAAATCTAAAAAAATGTAAAAAAATATGTAAATATAATAAATATACTAAAATCTAAAAATCTATGGGTGTAAAAAAGTAAAATCAGAAAAAGGAAAAACCAGGTCCTAAACCAGGTCCTAAATCTAGTCCTAGATTGCAGAGAGTGGATAAGATTAGGTGTATCGAGTACACAATACTCAAGTGTGTTAATAAAAACTAAGTGACTTAAGTGGAGATAAGGTATGAAATAAGGTAAGACTAAGATGTTGAGGGCAAGAATGTAAGGCTAAAGGCTAAAATCACTGAAACTTGCTACATTTATGAGGAATAAAATACTAAAACAATTCATCTAAAGAATCCTTAAAACTATCAACATCTTTGTTTGATCTAGGATCTTTTGGTAATAAATTAAAAATTTTTGCACCTTGGTAAAAGGCTGATTTTCTTGCAATTTCAAGTTTGATTCTTGGCATAGTAATTTTTGTGCCGTTGTCTCTAGTTCTAGCAGTGGTATTTTTGAATTTGAAATAATCTCCAAAATGATCTTGATCAAATTCTTTGCTGTGCAAGCATTTGTGAACAAATACACACATTCGCTTTTTACTGATGGACTCATTTCATTACCAATAATAAATTGCGCACAACTTTCCAATGAATCAATTTTGGATTTCAAGTAAGGTGGAATCGATCCATACAGCACCTGACCCCGAGAATGTAGTAAACCCCGAGAATGTAGGTTTCTCATTTTTTAGCATTGTAGCCTTAACGATAGTTCAACTTCATAAAAAGTTGTTTCAGAGCAAAATGTTACATATTACTGATTATTTCTAGACATAAAATTTTAACTTGAATTGATTTTTTCAGGCGAAAATCTGAATCGAAGTTGATTGGATACTACTCGAATTGAGACATTTTTTAAATAAATCCTCTCTAAATCGAAACCTATTGGAATTAAGTTATGATGATAGGGTATTTTCTTATTCCTAATGAACTAAGGAAATGTGGAAAATAGTCCATTTCAATATTTATTGTTCCAACTTAGATATTTTAACGAAAATGTTTGACCTACCTTTTGGGGTTAGTTGACTTACAATTTTGGAGCCTTCATAACCCGACATAAAAAGTCTGTCAAATTATATAAAACTTTTTTGTTGTACTTTCATAACATGAAAGTATTACCTGAGAGATGATTTAATGTTGACATTTTAAGCTTTTACGACGTGTCCTAGACCCGCTGGGGCCCCAGCCCAATCAGAAAATTTGCCTAAGTTTGGAACAATAGAATTTCTATCCCCATTGGGAACTTAGTAGAAATTTTTGACCCGATGTGGGAAAAAGAAAAAGTTCCACCAGGGCTGTGAGGCAGGGGTGTTGTTACATTATTCACATATCTTAACACAGAATCTTAAACCTACAAAATAAAAACAACTTTCTTGTCTCTTCTTTTCGTCCTTACTTTTACTTTTCATTATTTGTAGCACGATAAAATTAATTAAAAAAATCTTTGTTAATTTTTTGTCAGAGTATATTTCTAAAGTATGAATTTCACTTAGAGAACAAAAATTTCCGATGAATACACTGAAATTTCGCTCTCAGCAACCGAATCTTTTCACCTACATTCTGGGGGTCAAAAAGCGAAAAAATTTTCAGAATAACAAAAGCTCTTTAGAATATTATTTTGGCATAAAATATCTCTAAAATTTCCTGTTATAATTAATTCAATCGAAATAATATCATCATTTTACTATTACTAGATTTAAAGCCATAAAACCAAACCTACATTCTGGGGGTTATAACGAAAATGGGAGTCAACTTCAAGGACCAAAAAAATTAGCCAATCTATCAAAAGTAATGAAACTAACCCCTGGGAAAGGATTTTGGGAGTTCAAAATTTCGTTTAAACTATTCAATATTTTTTTAAATGCAAATCTACATCTCTCAGGTCTGATTCAAATTTCAACTACATTCTCGGGGTCAGGTGCTGTACAAAGGCAATGGACAATACGTAAGAATGGGTGCAATCATTGATTGGTAAATCAGTTTAGCAGGTTTGGAATTCATATGATCTCTCATTTTTCTGATTAGGTGGATTCTCCATGATGCTTTTTTAATTGTGGCATTTAATTTAAATGATCTATATTAAGGGAGCTGGTCAAATTGATCCCAAGATATTTATAAGACTTGGTCATGTTGACGGTATAGTGATTGTGCTGAATAGTGATGTCTGAGTTTGAAAGACGTCTGATACGTTGGTCCGTACCGAAGAGCATTATTTCAGTTTTACCTTTGTTCAGATTCATAATCAGTTCATTTGAATAAATATAATTAGATAACGAATGAAAATCTTTCTTAGAGTGTTCTGGATCGACTCTATGTTGTTGTCAGAAAAATAAATTACTGTATCATCGGCGTACATCAACATTTTGCAGACTGAGAGACTTTGAACTGAGTCGTTGAAATGTAGCAAAAACAAAAGTGGCCCTAATATGGAGCCTTGTGGGACACCACAATATATGAAGGTTGGCGATGATATGGTGCCTTTGTAGGATACGTTTTGAGTACGAGCAAATAAGAAGGATGCTATCCAATTTTGGGAAGTTTTGAAAAGTCCATATGCTGGTAACTTGTTGATAATTGATGCGTGGCTGATCGTATCAAACGCTTTACTAAGATCGACAAAAATGACACCTGTCATTTTTCCGTCGTTGGTAGCTTGTTTAATTTGGTCTGTGAGTAGGGTAACTGCATGCTCGGTTGACTTCTTTATACGATATCCGAATTGACATTTGACAAAAGTTTGTTTTGTTCTAGGTAGACCATGAGTTGTTGATGAACACATTTCTTAAAAATCTTTGATAAGGAGGGTAACACGCTAATTGGTCTGTAATTATCGAAAGTGTTTTTTGCACCAGATTTGAAAATAGGTGAAACTCTTAATGCTTTTAAATCATCAGGAAAAAGTCCTTCCTGTAAAGATAAATTGATGACGTAGGTCAGTGGTTTACTTATTACGTATGCAGTATCTTTGAGAAAGCAGTTGCTGATTTGCGCTTGAGATCTTTAAGATACTTCAGTACGTCTACGTATGGAACGGGGTGAAAGTGGAAATTTGTGTTGGTGAACTACCTTGGTGGTTTTTCAAATTTCCATGCAAAGTTCACGAGTGGAAACGATTTCTGTTTTAGTTTGGATGCTATGGTAGAATAGAAATTACAGAAACCTTGAGCAATCGATGGTTTGTCGCTAATGATTTTGTCGTTGACTTTAAAGGATTTTGTTGAGGATGTAACAGTCTTTTTTACTGGGAAGATTCTCTTCTGAAAGATGGCGGAAAAAATTCAAGAAAATAATCAAAAATCACCATCAATAAACGACTTTTGCAGCCCGTCAAAGTACATCATAAATGACGAAAACGCACTAAAAGATACCCTACAATGCAGCAAGTGCCACCGTTTAGTCCATTATCTTTGTACAGAACTGCCACTTTACCAGATCCAGATATGCTTGTCATACAAATCAAGAAGTTTTCAGTGTCAAAACTGTACCAAGATCGCACCACAGGTAATGGAAAGGTATAATTCAAATGAAACATCGAAAATTGAAGGATTCAAAAACAAAATCAAAGCCTGTGAGAATATAATGAAAAGGCAGGACGAAGAAATAAACCATTTGAAAGCACAAGACGTCAATGTTATGGTCAACGAAATGAAAGAAACTATCGACACCAGAATAACCACGCTTGAAAAGAAGATTGAAAACATCATCGAAAAGAAAGAAGAGAAAAGACCACCAATGAGCTACGCTAAAATCACATCCAGACACATCGAGAAAAACATTGGAGATGCGATTCGAAAAGAAAAGCAGGAGGAGCAGCTGATTCGATCTACAGCACGCAACCTAATTTTTCATGGGATTGATGAATCTGAAGAAGAAACAAAAATCGAGGACGAAGAATTTATCCATGACAAAATTAGTGGTCAACGGCTCCATCTGAGGAATATAAAGATTACCGAGACGCAGCGGATCGGGAAATTTACGAAAGAAAGAGAAGATAAAGCGAGATACCGACCAATTAAAGTCACATTTACGAACGAAGAGGACAAGAACACAGTGTTGCAAGCAATAACAAAAGAAAAAGGCTTTCCTTACCGAGTGACAGAGGATTTGACCAAAAATGAAAGACAGATAATTAAAAAGAATGGTGTAAGGAAGCCGAAAAAATGAATGCTAAAATCAAGGAAGACAACACAAAATGGAAAGTCCGGGGGAGCCCGCGAAAAAAACTCTATTTCAAAAAGATCATTGTAAAAAGTACGAGCGGTTTATAGAGGCCCATGTGTCTTCACGGTGGTCTGCGAACCTGTAAAGCTTTATTATTAATTGTATCCCAGTGTTTGTCAGATTTTTTGTAGTTCTCTTTAAGCTGGTTCTTAAAATAGTTCTTTTTTGATCGTTTTATTTCATTAATGACGAATTTTTTTTACCTTCGAAAGTTTTGTCAATCAACTGGACGGCCATGCTTTAGCGCTCTTCGATTAAGTTGGTCACAAACGTTCATGTGCCTTTTAACTTCCTCGGTGAGCCAGGGTGATGGTTTTCCCTTGACGGTTTTTTAGACGACTGGAGCATGTCTGTCGAGGGTGCGCCTGATAATATGTTCTTGAACTGTGCGAAGGCAGTGTTAACGGATCAACACGAGTATACGTTATCCCATTGAGCGTTTAGAAGTTCTCTGTTAATTCTATCCACGTCATAACTTTTGAAGTAAGTAAGTAAGTAAGTAATAGTTTATTTCATGTTGACGAAAAGGTAGCAACAAAGGCTAATAAAAGTCAACGCTACTTTACAATTAAAAAAGACTAATGTTTTGTTGGCAGCTCATCGTCGCTGCTACTGAGGCTAGATATTGACAGCTTTTGGTTGGCAAAGTTTTGGTTTGTTTTTATCAAGTGAAGGTTATCTGTTCTGGGACTTCCTCTCACACGCCAAATGAAATCACCATCACATTCGGAGTTCCATTTTTTAGCTTTTTCGCACATCTCTTTGATTTTTCTTCTTTCATTGATGGTGAAATCATCAGTGATGCTTAGATGATATCCAAACTTTTTTAAGGCTTTAAGGTTGCTCATGATTCTTTCTTTTTCTTCTTCACTTTGCAAGGTCACCTTTATCGGACGATTTTTCTTCGATTTTTCATGTTCGAACCCAATACGATGTTGATGCGTTGGTTTGATGTCGCGGATGCCGATATCTTTGAGCAGATCCTCAATTTCCTTTTTGTCCTCTTCTTTCGTGTCTTCAGCTTGTTCACAGAGTCCATGAATTATGATGTTTTTCTTCTTGATTCGATGTCTCGTTTTTCTCTCCTCTCCTCTCCTCTTCTTTTTGTTCCGCAACAACAGATTTAAGATTTTCCTTGTGTGCTTTGGTTATATCAGCGTAGGTTTTACGGGATGACTCTTTCATAAAATCTTTTGTCTGTTGTATCTCTTCTTTTATCATTTTCCTTGTTTTGGCTTCTAGGTCGCTCATCTTTAGTGTTAGCATTGTTTCGATGTCGTTGTTGATGACTTCTCGGTTTTTGGTCAGTTGTTTTTTGAGTTTTTTGATTTCGTCGTCTTTTTTAGCAATCTGCTCTTGCATCATATGGTACTTGTTTTCTCCGATTTTACTTCTTAAGGATCTCGTTATTCGCACACAATTGTGACATAAATATTGATTATTGTACGTGTTAGCGAATATTTGCAGTTGGTAAAGTGGCAATTTTGTGCATTCGTAATGTACCATACGTTGGCAGCTACGGCATTTGAGTCGATTTTGATCTTCATCATCAATACACGTAACAAGGGTGCGTGTTGCAGTTGTGTTTGCTGCTTCAATTGGTGGGTCTTGGGTGTTTTTATCGCGATTTTTGTTCATATTTAGCGAATTTCGATGCTTCTTTGAGTTTCCACCATTTTTTTGAAAGCGATGCATAACACGTCTTGACTATTTGAAGTCACGACATGTAATGATTTCAGGTTGATAACGAAGAGAGTTCATTTTTCGAATACATCCGATTAAGTTGTGATCACTTAAAGTGGCAGCATTGTTACCAGTTTTATTGATATGAAGAGGATTGTTTGTTAATACAACGTCTATTAAGGTAGCTGTGTCCTTTGTAATGCGTGTAGCTTTTTCGATTAATTGTGTGTAAGCATTAACCATAAACATTTCTTTTATTCGAAAACGATCCTCTTTTACAAGATAATTGGTGTTAGGATCGCCCATAATAATTACATCTTTCTTTTCATTGTTGACAATTTTGATTTTCTGACAGTTTTGTTGTGAAGTCTTTTGGTAGATATTCAGAGCTGTCAGGGGGTCGATACGTAACACAGAAAACGAATGATTTTGTTGAATCTGGAAAGATTTCGATCCAAATTCCCTCGACTTCAGAGCCATCTAAATCCTCTCTCTCATCAAACGGTATTTGGTCGCGAATATACAGTCCGACTCCTCTTCCAGGTCCGTTTTTCCTTGGTAGTTTGATCTACTCGTACCCCGGAATTTCAAAGTTCTCGTTTATGAAAATTTCCGAGAGAGAAAAAATGTCAATTTTCTTACACTGTATGAGAATGTTTTTGACTTCGTCATATCTTCCCTGTAAGCCACGAATAATTTGGTGGAAACATTTCAGACCTCTTGCGTTACAGAAGCTGTTTATATCCTGAATGGTCGTAGGTCCAGGATTAAGCTCGATATCTCCAGCAATCAGTAAAAACAACAAACCAAGGCACTTTTTCGAAAAAGCATATTTCTCTCTCCTTCTCATAAATAAACAGTTCATGATATGGTTGTTGCTGTCAATAATGCCATTTTGCAAATGAAAAGTAATACTAATGCCATCACTTGTGATAAAACTCTCATTTTTTGTTGTTAAAAAACTTGCAAAAATTATAGCAAGTGTCAGAACAGACAAAAACACGTCCGCCCTCTTTGCTGCCATCTTGCGGAGTCGTTGTTACGAGAAAATTGAAAAAGTCTGGAAAATGAAGCGAGCCGCGGGTGACATAACACGTATAAACACATCACGCTTGGAATTGCTTGAAGCCGCAGTGGCAAAAGATCAATGTGACGTTGAGAATTGTATTTGGCTGCAGTGCATGAGGGATATCCTGAACAATTTGGCTGCTGCATCAGAGAATCTTTACTCAAGGGAAGGGATAAGTTCAGAAATCTCATGCTGATCGGTCCAGTAAATTGTGGGAAAACTTTCTTATTGAAGCCCCTGACCAAGATATTTTCTTGCTTTGAAAATCCATTGAACGATAAATATAGCTTGGTGGGTGTTGAAAACAAGGAAGTTATCCTTTTACAAGATTTCCGTTATGCGAAAGAATTGATATATATTCAAGGCCTCTAATCGTTATAGTTAGTATAAAGTTGGATAACCAAATTCCCCAAAGGTTAAATAGTTTCTTTGCAAAAATGGTCGAAGTCAAAGCAAGCTTTTCATAACAGCCTAACAGGGTTCATTTCCAATTACCTTAAAGGAAGAAATTTCGGCGGAAAGAAAATTTGGCGGATTTGGCGGATTTCGCCAAAATCCGCCAAATTAAGTTCCCGCCAAAATTTATTTTTTCCTCCATCCGCCAAATTAAATTCCCGCCAAATTTAATTCATTTCACGCATTCCCCAAATTCTTGCTATTTCAAGCCTTAAAACTGTTTTTTTAGCTTATTTAATAACGCTTTTGGCCAAAAATATCCTGCAATCGCCAAATTAAATTCCCGTCAAATTTACTTTATCCAGCTATCCGCCAAATTAAATTCCCTTTGAAAAAACTTTTTCGGCCATCCACCAAATTAAAATCCCGCCAAAATTTCTTCCTTTAAGAGACAGAAGAATAAAATTAGGAGAAATTGATTTTTGAAAATACGAAGTAATATGATTTTCTTTTTTAAATGATAAAACTAAAGAAGACTGAATAAAGAAAGTACAAACATATTGAGACTAACTCTGGGTTATGACCAAATTAATTCAAGTTCAATGTAGCAAAGCAAAACACTGATTATTGAATCTTTTGGACTTTTAGGCAATAAACTCGTTTTTAAATCCTGTAGAGATCTATCAAGCTGATGATGGCTTTTAAACATGTTTGATAATAAAACTTTTGTTAGACTATGTACAAAGGAATAATCATAAAGAAAAAAAGACTAAAAATGTAGTATCTCCTCGTATGATCTTACCAAGCATCGCATAAATCGATCGGCGAATCTCTCTTCCGACTGATTGATAAAGTATCTCATATTATATGCATTTACAACACCACCAACCTTATTACATGGAATACCCCCTCCCCTCTTTGAGCCAATTGGTAGCATGACCTTTCGGCTCGTCATTGCCCTGGAATAGCTCCAATAGCTCCATGGCATCACTATGCGCAATGTTTGCTATCAAATTAAATAGTTGTCGTGCAAACAACACACTTCCTTCCCTCACCAGGGCTGGGTTTACCGCTCCTTGTCCAACAACATATCTCTGGTCTCGGTTGTTTAACATATATCCATAATTTTTGCCCTGCTCTTTAACCAGGACGATCCCTCCGCAGTTGTTTGAAGGACATTTCTATAAAAAACAAATTGAATGATTTTCTCATCATAGAAAAAAAAGCAAGTTATACTGATGGGATGTGTCACACTAGTTAACTCTCCACTGAAGTTAAGAAAAACTCTTACTAAAATAGAATTAAAAGTGTGATAAATCCTAAATGTGAATTGCCAGATCACCTCTGAAACGTTTTCTTCAAATTCATTTCCATCTATACAAAACGGTACTGTATTTCAATACCTTTATCATTTCAATCTTTACTTGAATACCAGGTTCTCCTACTTCAATTGGGAAGTCTTGTAAATAACCTTGGCACTGCTCTCTCAGGCTTTTCAACATTTGACCAATGGTGGTTTTGCTCAAATTCGTTGTTCGCTTTATATCCTGTAAAAAATATTTTTTTAAGAACCAGTTTAATATCTTTTTTTGGTAGTTTCATTGCAATTCATTGTTTTCAACTTAAAAAACCTCAGGCTCTTACACGCTTTTTTTTTATAAGAATGGTGTTTTTTTAATTCATCATGAATATTTGCTCAAATTCGTTGGGGTTTTGCTCAAATTCGTTGTTCGCTTTATATCCTGTAAAAAATATTTTTTTAAGAACCAGTTTAATATCTTTTTTTGGTAGTTTCATTGCAATTTTTTTTTACAAAAAATCATCCTAAAATATTCTTACGGTATTCTTAGGTTTGGATCCAAACCCAGTAAAATCTAGCATGTAATACATACTTCAAATTTTCCTCGAATCCCCCCCCCCCCGCCTTTCTTTGAAAAGAAATAAACTGTAACCATAGAAATGGGCATGTGTCAAGCTCTCATTTGTCAAATACGACCCTAGTTTTTTTGGCCTTCCTTTGACTC
This sequence comes from Clytia hemisphaerica, assembly GCF_902728285.1. Taxonomy (NCBI): domain Eukaryota; kingdom Metazoa; phylum Cnidaria; class Hydrozoa; order Leptothecata; family Clytiidae; genus Clytia; species Clytia hemisphaerica. Next base: position 443,968 of record NW_027103528.1, on the reverse strand, counting down.
TGGCCTTCAAAATGGAATTTCGTGGTATTTAAATTCGCGATTGGATGAACTTTTGGTCCAAAAAATAGAATAAAATCGATTTCAAAATTCTTTTTTGTAGCTAATCTAATCCAATCTCACTAAGCAAATAAAAATAATTACCATTGTTTAAGATGATCATCTATACGCATTATTACTTCTTTTTCGTGTCTATTTTGGTTTATGCACCTTCGTCTTCTGGAAAGAAGGCCTATATCCATAAGTTCTCGTGTTAAAATAACTTCCTGATCTCCAAGTTGAACGAGTTGTTGAAAATTCATGATCACTGTGATATCTTTTACTCGCAGGTACAGCTCGACAAATAAGATTGTCAGACCAACGGTTAGGATTTATATACAAAAAAAAACGGTCGGGGTTATGATCAAAATTGTTCGCTTTTCTTATTTTCATAATAGAATTTGAAAAATTGCTTTAATTAATAACTCAAAATAACTCAAAATAACTGATCTATCTAAAAATTCACACCTCCATAATGTATAATTAGGAGATATTAGTACCAACTATAATTAATGTCAGGTGTTTTATTTTGAATAAAATGGTTCCATTGTGAAGAGGATAATTGATCTCTTAATCTAATACAGATCAACGTTCGGTATTCTTTGATATTAAAAGGTTATTAACTGAAAAGCCGGTCTCTCTGCGGATGTAGCTGAACCAGTTCTAACACATTAGAATTTTATCCAAATATTTTTATTCCAACCTTTCGATTTATTTGATATTCTGATGGTAGGATTGGCGGCCGCCCAAATTTCCCATCAGAGAGGAATGATACTAGGCCTTTGAAGTGTTGTATCCCCGGTCGGGTTCAACTACCCTTGCGCGTAGAGCTAAAAATATTTCGTCGCCGGCAATACCAGAAAACAAGGGCTGGGTTACCAGACCTCCTGCTGCAAAATTCTTGACGCGGTCTCGCAGAATTCCGTAATCTAAACCTTCCAGTTGTTGAAAATTTTCACTACCTTCAGAACTTTGCCGTGTCGGATGAAAATTTCACCATCTGGGTGCCAGATAACTCTTTGATGGCAAATTCATTTTTGAAGTACTAATATTTTTGAACTTCGAATTTCAAGTTAATCGTTGTATCCACGGGTCTAAAAATTTCTTTCAGACAAAACTTTTTGTACCACGTGACCCTCAGCTTTTTAAAAGAACAGTGCCTTTTGAGTTATAGCCAGTCAGAGGAATGTAAAGAGATGGAAAAACAGCTTTTCTGATTACTCAAAGTTCAACGATCACTTCTATTGAAAATTCTATTGTAAAAACGTTGATTAGGTCACTAAATGAAAGTCCAGGAAAGACGGTTCGCCAAACAAATGGGACGGTTTCTAAATGATTTGACGATAAAAATGAAAATTAGTTTTTCTTTTTTTGCCGATTACTAGTTAAATTTTTAAGAATAAGGAGCAATATTTTTACCAATGAATAGCAAAAGAAATTCTTAACGCAATGATATTAAATTGGTTCTTCTAAAACTGTCAGAAGTCAAGTAAAATCAAGATGAAGTTATAATTTTCTCGAGCTCTAGCTTTCCATATCATGGTGCTGTCATGATGCAGTTATATCAGTAGAATCGCTAGGAAATTCTGAGCAAGAAGATATAGGTACCTTTTCGTATAGGAGAGGTGTACCCAAATTATAAGCCCTAAAGGTTTGCGCATAATCAGCCTTGAAACAAAAGAATTTTATCACAACACGCTAATTATGCAGATTTTTTATAGCGACAACAAAAGAAACCTATTTACTTGACATAAACTCATGAATACATGGGGTTCTGTTATGGCAACGATATAATGCCGATAATACATTTCCTGCAAGGTCTGCTGTCAATAAAGTTTGCCGATTTTGTAACCAACCAATGGCAATATCTGCTTATCGTGATGTTCTTGATAGTAAGAATTTCTGCAAGGATGAGTCTTATTTTTCCACTTGTGCCATTTTAAAGATTTGATAGGAAGGATGGATATTAGGCTTTGGCGGGGTAAAAGGTTGCTATGATTTGGCGGATGCACTGGTTTTGACCCACAAAAATGTTCAGCTTTATTCTTAATGAAAAGTATTTTGAAAATCTGTTCTTAGAAAAAGAAAGTTAAAAGGTTTCACTGTAAATTTTTGGTTTTAATTCATGTCTAGGAGATGCCCTCGACTTTGTCAAAGAACTCTTAGTTTGCGCGATGGATCATTTTTTGCACAGTGGCTGAAGATACGTTTGGGAAGATTGTTTATGGTAATTTATTATTAGTCGAACAAAATAGGTGTTACAAAATTCGAGACGATGACTGATTTGCCTTTAAAAACTGTTATTGCTGTCAGTCAATACGTTCAGTTTGTGGTAATCGTCTACAGCGGAATCCAATTGTTATTGGAGGGGGTGGTTTCGTTGTACAAATTGATGAAACAATGATGCATCACAGACAAAGAGTGAGTCTAAGATTTTTACCAACATACATAGTTGCTTGGACAGAAAAGTACGCAAGGTCAATATGAAATTTGTAATGTTTCTGTATAGAGGAATAGTACTAATAGTACTAATGACAATTGAGTAGTAAATCTTCAATTTTTCAACTTGGTCCGTTCTGTACTTTGTTTCCGTTATTTTTTTGTTACCTACATAATGGTGTAGGAAGAGCAGCCCAACAGCCAGTTTGGGTATTTGGAATGGTGAACACCCAATTTGCTCCTGCCCGCGGGTACATGGAAATAGTACAGAGGAGAGACCGTGCAACATTGACCGGTGTGATCAATAGAAATTTGGCAGCAAACAGCACCATTCATTCGGACTCCTGGGCTGCATACAATAACCTACCACTGCATGTCCCAAACTGTATCCAGCATGATCGTGTGAACCATAGGTATCATTTTGTGGACCCAAATACTGGAGCACACACACAGGTTTGTTATTAGTTTACGCTTGATTAACGTTTATCATTCTTGACTGGTTCAACTTGATTAAATATAGCGCAATAATTTGAAGGGAACAATTTTAAGTCGACGAAGCAGAAAATATCTTTTGTTACGGTACTTTTTTGAAAATATGTCTTTGAAGCTTAAAGTACATTTTTAATAACTCTTCTCTTTTAAGAACATCGAGTCCTACTGGAACAGGTTTAAGCATGGAATTAAATCAATGAAAGGGGTTAAAAGAGTGGATCTGACTAGTTATTTAAAGGAATTTATATGGCGGTAAGTTGATACCGTGAAAAACACAGGTCAAAATCATATATTGACGTTGTGCCGACGAATCGAGATTCTATTCAGCGCGCAATCAATGAAGACAAAAGTAACCATGACGACCACCCAAGATCTTGGATGAAGTTCAAAGTTGATATTTTTATTCCCGTCGTTGAAAACACAACAAAAAATATCATCAATGCTTTTTAAAAAGAGTCAGTGATAGAGAATCGTAACATAAAGTCTGTCTATTATTTCGATTCAATTAAAAGTGACATTTACATAATTAATAGTTTAGTAATTACTGTTATACATTTGGGGATCATGTAAAATATTTCTTTCGAAAGAAACTCACTTCGATTACACTTGGAGGTTTCTGGGGAATTCGTAAATAGTAAACTGCATAATAATACAGTCTGCTAGACATTAATAAGGTAATATTTGCTCTTCATCTTTGATTCTTTCTACAGTGATTAGATTGACACATGCGCGATAAAATAAGTCAGTTGAATTTGCTCAATCTTTTCAATAATTTGCTAGCACTCATTGTACTAAATAAGTGATGTTATTTACTTTTTGCTAAAAAAACCCAAAATTTTTATATCTTTTAAATAAAATTCTATATTTTGTTTTTCTTCTCTAGTTATTGGTATGGTTTAGATGCTCCTTTGGACAATATCATCCAAGCTATCAACATCGACTATCCACTATAGAAGGTAAAAGCAGTTGATTTCTAACATCCATACATTAAATTTTGAGATTGTTTAGAGAATATGGGTTATTACCACGTTTTCCATGTGCAGTATTTGAGAATTATTGCATTTTCCCAAAGCTCAAAATTTTCTGTTGTAACAATTTTATTTTCTACATTTTCAGATGATTCATCTCCTCGGCTGCTTACAACTTCAACACCTATTCTCACGCAGTTACCTATTTTAACTCAAGCGCTGAAAGTACTTCTCAATCTTTTGTTATTTTTTATTTATTAGTTTTTCTCACATTACATATTTTAAAAACTTTGATCATAGATATCACATTATGACCAATGGAAAGATTTTCTGGTTTTTTGTTTAAAAGTTAAACTTTAAGTTTTCAAACTGAAAGCAAGATAGTATGCAATATGATTTAATAAACGTTTTCACATAACTGCATTGACATAATGACCAGAATTTTTTAACCTCGTACACATGTCAATAGCTAAACCTATATACAATACAAGTTTCAGAAGTTTGTACTTTCTTTTTCTTTTTCTGTTGCGTTTCATAAATATTTGGTCCTTTGGTGGACTCTCTTTAGCTTAAGTTGCCCCCCCCCCTATGTTACCTGTCCAGATGCCGAAAATTAATATTTTTTACTCAGGTCATCGGGTTGTATAGATTTAGTGTGTTCTTAGATTGATAGGTTTATGTAAATAGGTAACCCAGCTTGTACTTTTCATTGTTCTTTGGTTTTTGTTAAACAAAAAAAGATAAATATTACTGTTATTTGCTAAAGCTTGATTCGTCCATTTCTTTTCAATTGACGATATAGGGCTCCGAAGAGGGACAAATTATTTGTTAGAGTTACGAGAAAAGCAGGGTTTTTTTTTTGCCCTATCCCTCTTCCAATACCATAATGCATTACCCAAAACTGAAATACGATGTCTTTTAATAGACCTTCAACACCAGTATAAAAACAAATATTTTAAAACATCAAATTTTCGAACTCTTTTGGCCTTCCACGCAGTATACGGACAATAAATCCTCTGAGTCAATTCTATGCGACCGTGTGTTGGCCCAAATTACTTAGAGATAAAAATAACAAACAATCAATCTCCTTACATCAGGCCTGGAAAGATTCAAGAGTTTTTGGTATGCACCTAGATATATGCTTATATTTTGGGTAAATAATGGACCAGTGACATATTTTGGGTAAATAGTGGACCAGTGACATATTTTGGGTATATAGTGGACCAGTGAGACAATTTGGGTAAATAGTGGACCAGTGACATTTTTTGGGTAAACGATAGACCAGTGATATATTTTGGGTAAGTAATGGACCAGTGAGACATTTTGGGTAAATAGTGGACCAGTGAGACATTTTGGGTAAATAGTGGACCAGTGACATATTTTGGGTAAACGATAGACCAGTGAAACATTTTGGTAAATATTGGACCAGTGAGATATTTTGGGTAAATAGTGGACCAGTCGAGGATAGGACCCTGCCGACGTACCGGAGACGCGAAAGTCTGGTGTAAAATAAACCGGACAACCTATACACCGGACTTAAAGCAATCGGATGTCAGGTGTCGGAGAAGGATATTTGTTTCCACCGGACAATCAAAACACAGTGCGTCCGGTGTTTCTTAATTTTTTGTTTCATAAATGTCTGGCGTCCAAAATTACCTGTATGCAACACCGGACTGACACTGGACTTATTGCGTCCGGTGTAGCGAAAGGATACTTTTTGCCACCGGACAGTCCGGTGCGTCGGAAGGGTCCTTCGAGGACTTGGGGCAAATAGTGGACCAGTCGAGGATTTGGGGCAAATAGTGGACCAGTCGAGGATTTGGGGCAAATAGTGGACCAGTGGTAGTCTGGTCTGTAAAATAAAATTTAAAGTTATATAAAAATAAGTTATTTGGAGTACAAATGGACCAGTGAAACCCAAATTCTGAAATATGACCCTACGAAGACTGCAATCAGGTCCTCGAAAAGTAACGTTGATCGAGCAATCCTGAGAAGTTCACTAACAAACGAAGAAAAAAAATGGATTCAGGCATGTTGCTATCTTTATGTAGCATTCGAACAATAGAAAAAGGAAAAGCGTCACGCTTATCAAACAACTTGTAAATAAAAATCCCGTCTTTGATGGAAATGTCCAGGTTTAAGAAAGAAGCATGAGATCCAGAATATTCAATTTTGAGTTCAAATTCATCTGAATAGATTTCTCCATACACAGATTGAAAACAAGTTCCCATCATTAATAGCACACAAATCGTCAATGAATCTCTTTGTTGAATGAAAATGGTGAGCCTTAACCTTATCTTCCTCGATGAGCTTACTCGTGTACCGCTGTTCATATTGGTAGATAGATGAAGAGATTAGCCCAAAACAGTGCTGGATCAATTCCCATGGGATATGTATATGGTGAAGATCAGAGATCTGACCTCAAGGAGAGAAAGAGAATAAAATAAAGATGAAACATATAAAGGCAAAAACTAATATTTTTTTATAATTATACGTTTTTTTCCATTTTTTTGAATTTTTCTAAATATATAAATCAAACCAATCAAACATTGGGGGGGGGGGGGGTTGTACTTTTACGGTGTGACAGGATTGGCCCTTTTTTAGTACGGTATTACGGGATTTGACGAAAAAAAAGACGGGAAAACGGTATTTTAAAATCAGACGGTGACGGTATTTGGCCTTATTTTTTTTCATTATGCCGGTATTTGAACCTGTACAAACTGGTGTGACGGTGTTATTATTTTTTTCAATTTTCGGGATTCCAGGATTCAGCAGAAAATTTGACGGGAAAACGGTATTTTGAACCCCTACAAACCCCCCCCCCCAACATTCTGTCAAGAAATGAGAATTTTATGCGAAAAAGAACCAACAAACTGATCGATAGACATAAAGTTTAAAAAGCCAAGCAGAAAAACAGCAACCACATAAACACAAACACCAAAAACCACTCAAAAATCCAACCAATGCAATCTGCAGTCCCCGACTTGCGACAGGTGCAGCGGCTTTAAACATGTTTTAAGGACGTCCAACACAACACTCAGCCTCCCCCAGAAAAAAACTAACAAACAGAAAATTGAACAAAAAATCAAAGAAACAAAAAAGGGGTTAAACAACAGAAAAAACAAATAAGTTCATAGAGACAAGAACAAGACAAACGACAAAATAAGTATCAAAAAACAAAAATTTTCAAAAAGTAGGCCCAGAACCCGGTTCGACACCTAAAGTCTGTGCAAGCCGTCTGCACGGGAAAGAACGAAAAAGAAAATAAGTGAGAAAACTATAACATACAATACATAATATTAAAAAATGTTTAAATTTTTCAAAAATGCAGTTGCGCTAAAAAATAATTTAAAGAGTCTCCAAATTTCATAAAAGTCTCTGGAGATCTACCGGGTGCGCCACAAAAAAGTTTCTCTCTTTGGAACTGATTTTCTCAAAATATAAAAACGTTAAAAGAAACACTCCTATTTTATTGGAAAGAAGAAAGATGAACTTAAATTTTTATGGGTCATTTATTAAATTAGATTCATTAGATCAAAAGTTATACTCAATTGAATAAAAAAGTTACTTTCGGAAAGTGCTCAAAAACGTTAAAAATCGACTTATCAAATCAAACAGAAGCATAATTACATGATACAGTTTACTCGTTTCAGTCATTAAAATATGATAATAAGCTCTCTAAATGACCTTTTGTTATATAAAGGAAGGTTGAATTTCAATGAAAAGAAGAAAATTCCTCGAAAAAGGCCAAAAAAATCTGATGAAATTCATAAAAATACATCAAATATGGGTTTCGAGGTAGATCCAGCCTTACATAGACTTTATCCAGTCTAGAACCAAAAAACTGAGGAAAATTTCGGTAAAAATAAATTAAATTGATTTCGATGAAGATTTAAAACCCTTTCGACCCTTCAATTTCAAAATTCATGTGTTAAGTTACTCAAAAATTATCTTAAACATGTAAAGGCTATTGCGGTTGCCAAATTTAAACTAAAAATTTGATAGGTCGATTTTTAACGTTTTCGAACACTTTCTGAAAGTAACTTTTTTATTCAATTGAGCATAACTTTTGATCTAATGAACCAAATTTTATAAATGACCCATCAAAATTTAAGTTTATCTTTCTTCTTTCCAACGAAAAAAGATTGGTTATCTTTAAATTTTCAGACTTCGAGAAACTTTTTTGCGGCGCACCCGGTATCAAAAGACTTTACAATTTGTTTTGCAAGAAAGATCTTTCAGCTCCCTGATTGAGCATGCGCTTGAAAAGTTCTGAAATTCTGGGCAGAACATGTTCAAAGAAGAGTGCATCTAGCAATGCGTAGGACCTCAGAATATATAGAACTGTAAAAGATGATTGATGGTAAAATACTATTTTCATGTGACATTCTCACAATGAAAAGGGGAAAGGTGTCTATCTTGTCAAACAATTTGTAGCGAAAGATGTTATTTTCAATGCTTATATCCAGTTACATCAATATGCCTCCTTACCTGTCTTTGAAAATATAAATAAAAGTAATCACGGAAAAGGACGCGGAAAAAAAAGACATAAGTGTGAGAACAGAGTAATCAAACTCGTTAGAAAAAGTACCATTAGAGAGCGGTCATAAAGTATCTACTAGGGGGGTGGAGGATTCTAGGGGGGGTTCGAAAATTTTTTCGAGGGTTTAGGGGGGGGGGGGTTCCAAAATTTTTTTGAGGGTTTAGGGGGGGGGGGGGTTCCAATTTTTTTTGGGAAACTCAAGAGAAAATGTAGGAAGTCTAATTTCATAGTTTTACGTTTGAAGATTTCAAAATTTTTTCGCCCTTACGGCCGACAACTCATAATTAATCTTATTGGATATATGTACATTTCATATTGCCATTATTTGGGCATCATCGCCTTGCCCTTTTGCTTTGTAACATTGAGCTAGGTGAGGGACGTAGATTAGTGGCTCTCACAGCTCATCAGAGTGGTTTGAAAAAGTACTTCTTAAAAGAAATTTGTCAAAACAAAGTGTCTTTTAGCTAAAATGGTGTTGAAAAATATTGAAATTTTCGCCCGTCGGCGCAAACCATGGTTGCGCCTCCTTAGCATCTGCTAATGCCAAAACACCTTAACATTTCAAATTACAAAAAGCAAATTCCAAGTTTCTTGACTCAAAGATTCCGGGCGTTACTTTCAACCATACTGCTCTTACAGTTTAATATTTTCACTTAATAATGGAGGGCGCAAGTAAGGACAAAAAATACCAGGGGCGCCAATTTCATAGTTTGCACCCCCAGAAAATTAAGCCAGGTCGCTACTGGGGAAAATAAGCCGTATTTTTTTCAAAATTTGACAGAAGCTCAGAGAAAACCACTTGATGATTCTTGTCTTAACCCTGTTATACTTCAACTTAACAGGGCTAAACTATCTCCCTTACCTAATTTTGACATAAAAAACTGTCATACAAACAAATAATACTCTTTGTACCGCATCTGGATCAATTCTTTTTCGTGTAAAAATTTTCTTAGTAGGGGGGGGGGTGCGAAAAAATATTGGGCCTTATGAGGGGGGGTTCGAAAATTTTTTCCAGGTTAGGGGAGGGGGTGCGAAATTTTTTTTGGATTTTTCAAAATATCCTCCACCCCCCTCTAGTAGATACTTTATGACCGCTCCCTTAGAAGTCATAAAAATCAACCTTAATAAATGCAATCGAAATTCCAGAGAAGTTCATAATTCCCCAAACAACATTACTATGTCAAAATCCCATCACATAAATTTTACAATTACGTCAGAGTAGACTACGCTCGCCACCGAAGAGGTTTATTTGGAAAGGGTAATTATATTAAATTTATATTATCTGAGTTTTAAACGAATCGTCAAGTTGAAACGAACGATAAATGTATCAAGGTCTGTTTTATTTACCCCCTGGCGACTTAACAAAAGAGACTTAACTCGATGTTCCAATCCAATTATTAAAAGTTTGTGTCGGCCTTTTTATAACGAGCGAGACATACGTTCTCTGATTATGCAATTTTCATATTGACATTTTCGAGGCATTTTGATGTAACTGATATCTAGATCCAAAAATATAGTCTAGAAGTACAAAACCTGCAACTACTCAAAATGGAAACACTAAAGAGAAAACTCACAAAACAAAAAGACAATACGAATTACAACAAAAATCTAGAATAAACATTCACAGAAAATCAATCAGGTTGGAGTTGAAAAGGAAAATATGATGACATATCCGTCAATGTAAAACTAGTGATCTAAAATGACTACAAGGAAGAAAACAACTCAATATGAGTTAAGATGGAAAGAAATAACTCAATATGAGTCAAAAAAATATTTCAAGAAAACACATAATCTGTTCCTCAGTTTTCGACCTACACAGGATTTCGGCGTCTTACGAAAATATCCTCCTATATGATAGAAATAGGATTGTGAAGGTAGGCCAAGCAGTGTTAATTAGACACCACCACAGATAAAAGATAGTAAGTATAAAACACGCGCAATAATATAAAATAAAAAAAACGTAAAAACCACGGAACCAGCCAAAGAAACTAAAATACCAATGAGAAAAGAAGTATACTTTCTACTAGACAAAGTTGCCACACCTTTGACCTTATTTCCTGAATAGAATATCAAATTTTCTTGCTTTGTCAACTTTATTCCTAAATTCAACAGTCAATCAATCAAAATAAATAAGGATAAATTGCTAAGTGATCTTTTTTTTAAATATTATCTGAAAGCTATAAATATTTTTGCGATTACCAATGTTCGCATAATTTCACACAGAGGCCCTGAGAAATTTTATATCTAATCGCACGATGGGTTATTTTTTCTTATTTGGCACGCACTCAAAGGGAGCAATTAATGGTTAATTGCATCCTGTAGAGAGCAATTAATCGTTAATCACACTCTTCAATGCTGCGCCAATGTTATACAGGTACGAGCCGGGAAGTATCTTATCCATTTGGTGGACTAACTTTCTTGGGGTTTTTCTTGAACCTTATGGTAATGAGAATATTTTAAGCTTCTGGGCCACCTGGATTTCTCACCTGGGTATCCATAATGGCGGATTTTTGGTCATGTGACCCCCGTAGGCAAAACTGAAAATTCTTCCAACCCAAATATAGGCATATCATATATCAACCGATCGGAAATTTGATACTGATTAATTTTGAGATACAAAGTTGGGTCTGAAAACTTTTCTATCTCGAGATATAAATCACTTTCGTTTTCTCAGGTTTGGCTGCAGTTGTAGGCGGGCTTTCATGGAGTGAGGCAATTCTTTTAGTCATATCTCAAGAAATATGCTTTTAAACATATCAAAACTTTATGTGCTCCTAGAAAAGGCATTAAAAATTGTTTGTGCAAATTTTCAAAAATTTTGCAGTAAATATGTGTATTTTACAGACTAGAGTACAATTTTCTTACTGTCGAAAAAATATCTTTTTCTCTCAAAATTGGTCTTTTTGTCTGAAATGAATTAGTGAAATGATGCTTAATAAGGTTTAGAGCCACTCGATTCCTCATATTATACTCAGAGAGGTACCTGGGGAATATATAAGGGCTAAGTGTGTCTGGTCAGCACTTTAAAAGCATGTTTTTTTGGTAAGATTTGATCCAAAAAACGGTAAAACTTACAAGCTATTACTCAAATATTTGACAAAGTCTCTCATTGTATCTCGACATTAAACAAAGTTGAACCTTATTCTTTAGTTTGAAACATGCAAAGAATCAAGAATACATGTAAATCGCTGTGTGTATTTTACAGACCAGAATTAAGTGCTTCTAGGTGGTTATATTGCCCTAAAATGTTTGGACTTACCACGGAAAAACCCGAGGTGGAGAATTTTACTGAGTAAAATCCGTCAAGATCCTCTAATTCCTATATCTTTATTATTGAAGATAGTGTAGCCTGTCTTTGAGACTTCGAGAAGTGCTTAGAACTTCCAGAACTGCGTAGCTACATAAGCATAAAATTTTTGGTGAAATTAGTCTGGCTTTGAGACCACTAAGCCATGATAGCTTTGTATGCGCCAGACGTCAGACTTTGAATTATTTTCCTAAAAAAGAACAAAGCCCCAAAGTTTTTATTTCTTGCAAGCTTGCTAGACACTAGCACAGATTTGTCGCACAGTCACTGAACGGCCTGTAGAGTTTCTGTCCACCCTACGACCATCTCATGGTATGGGTTGGTCCTAGCAAAGTAGCATTTACTTTTCATTAAGTGAAACACAGCACCGAGTTGGAGTTAGTCCTGATCTCCTAGACGACGGTCAATACTTGGTACACTACTGCGCCTTCACATGGGATAAATCATAACTGGACGTCTATCTTCCATTGTGTCTTTGAAGCGAGCTTCGTTGCCGCCCGTATTTTTAAATTGGTATAAAAAATCCGTTGATATTCCGTCACAATGCTATTTCCATGAATTACTTAGGTAAAATGATTGATAGATAGCTTGATAGTTTGAAAATCTATATATTAATATGCTAAAACGTGTGTGTTTACAACGTTTTATAAAAAGTTTTCGAAAATCTAACAAGCTCTACAAAGCCTCCTCTCATGGCGTTGAACTTTTTTCTCCTTTCTTTTATTAAATCAAAATCTTATCATCAATCAGCAGCTATCTTTCTTCCGTTGGGTTTTTTTTAGATGTATAGTGATTTGCTGGATTGGGACACGCAGCGTGCGACGCTGCGCATACAGCTAGTTACTCTCAAGTCACAAAATAATTATTTTCAATTTTTTTATACGCTGAAATGGAGAATTTCAACTGCGTGTATACTTTTGAATCACTTTTGTCATTCCAATAGCATACCGTAGCGAATCTAAAAATAGACATTCAATCCCGTCAACCTTTGCGTCAATTATGCTTGCACGCAAATTACACTCAGTTACAAAGAAAAAGTAATAAATTTCACGACTCTTGAATTAAAACTAAAAAGGATTGTGGGATTGAATTTCGGTCAAATGAGAGGGACAAGCTGGAGTTTTTACAAGCTCATATTTGATTTGGTTGTTCGTTAAGATGTAATAAAAGAATCTTATTACTTTTAAAGAAAGCGTCATCTCTATCACTTTAAATGACCAATTAGTGAAGTATCTTGTAAAAACTTCAAGGCATCTCAAATGAGAGAAGTAATAATCGTGATGTTTGCACGACGACGCGCTATTAGTTTTTTTATTGACTTGAAAAAAAAAAGTATGCCAAAGTTGTGAGCCTGTGTCATAAGAATATCATAATTTGAATCCTATACTCTCAATCCTATATACTCGATATTATTTCATCGGAGTTTTGAAAAATGACGATGATTTCGCATCTGTTATCTTTGTTATGATATAAATAAAAGACTGGAGAAGAGTAACATGGACTTTGTGTAAGTTTTGACGTTGTTAGCAAGGTATTCCCAAGGTAGATCATCAAAACCTATTGTTTCATTTTATGTTTTAACGAGGCGGCAACGAAGCTAGCAGTGCTTACGAAGGAGAAGGATGTCCAGTCGTTTGTTAATGTTCTGACAAAGCCACAGAGACCAGATTATTCTAAAACTTTAAAACCTCATGAGGGGAAAGGAAATGGGATCACCATCAGCAAGCCATGTCCAAAACAAATAAGAATTTTAAAATCAAGATTTCTCAATATTATACTTAGATTTTTGTAAGAAAACGGGGATATTTTGGACATGTAGCTTAAACCATTATTATTATATGGCAATAACTTCTTTAAAGCGCTTTAAGTTAAAATTCCTACAGTCTGGCTTCTTCAACTAGCTGAAGGCTTTGTGTTGCATTCATGTAGTTAAAGCGGATATACAATGATGCATTGGACCATTATACGCCTCTTATAATTGTAACAGTAACCAGAATAGATCCAAGCAGGTTCACAAATATGGCTCCATCACTAGGCTTCCTACAATCGCCTAGGATTATCGCCTCTCGAAGCCATATTATGCCGACGTTTTTTGGTCCTACAGACAACACAGATTCTAAGCCCTCTAAATCTCGTTTCATGCATGAACAATAAAGATTAAGGAATTGGCGAATTTTGACGGATTAACTCAGTAAATTCTCAAGTTCGGGTATTTCTGTAGTAATCTAAAGCGTTTTAGAACAAGACAAGCTCCTAGAAGCACTTAAATCCTGTCTGTAAAATACACGCTGTAACAATTTACATTATTCATAATTCTTTGCATTAGTCAATCTAAAGAACAGAAGGTTCGCGTTTAATGTTGAGATGCAATGAGAGAATTTTTCATTAATTATTTGGAAATTTCACCGTTTTCGGGATCATGTCTTACCGTAAATCATACTTATAAAGTGCTGACCAGACACACTTAGCCCTTATATATTCCCCAGGTACCTCTCTGAGTATAATATGAAGAATCGAGTGGCTCTAAACCTTATTAAGCATCATTTCACTAATTCATTTCAGACAAAAAGACCAATTTTGACACAGTGATCTTTCATTGGAACTAATGTAAAATCGGGATTATTTTTGGTAATATCCCTTGTATCTCCTTAAGTAGTGCTCAAAAGGAGATGAAATTTGGTATATAAAGTCTCCTTATAGCAATGTAAAAATAGGAAAAAAGTTTTTTGATACATCAACCTGTTTACCAGTTATTGTGCACTTTCGTTGTCGAGAGATCCCTCTATCCCGTCCTCGTCCCGGTTGAGATCCCTCTAAATCGGAATCAAGATAATTCCGGATAGGAAAGTGCTAGAGACTTGAAATTTTCACAGAAGGTACTTATATTTGTTCTCTAAAGGATAAAAGAAAAAGAAAGCATTTCTACTTAGTTAACTTCCTAAGATTTGTCTAAAACAACGAAATTTTAATCCGATTAATCCGATCAAAGATCGCTGTGTGAGAGAAAAATATCTTTTATTCGACGGTAAGAAAATTGTACTCTGGTCTGTAAAATACACATTTTTACTGCAAAATTTTTGAAAATTTGCACAAACAATTTTTAATGCCTTTTCTAGGAGCACATAAAGTTTTGATATGTTTAAAAGCATATTTCTTGAGATATGACTAAAAGAATTGCCTCACTCCATGAAAGCCCGCCTACAACTGCAGCCAAACCTGAGAAAACGAAAGTGATTTATATCTCGAGATAGGAAAGTTTTCAGACCCAACTTTGTATCTCAAAATTAATCAGTATCAAATTTCCGATCGATTGATATATGATATGCCTATATTTGGGTTGGAAGAATTTTCAGTTTTGCCTACGGGGGTCACATGACCAAAAATCCGCCATTATGGATACCCAGGTGAGAAATCCAGGTGGCCCAGAAGCTTAAAATATTCTTATTACCATAAGGTTCAAGAAAAACCCCAAGAAAGTTAGTCCACCAAATGGATAAGATACTTCCCGGCTCGTACCTGTATATGTTTACAAAAATGATTTTGATGTTTTTTCTTACATTTTTTTTGCATCGAACGTTTTAATTGCATTCGAAATTCATTTTGTGAGAAAGAAAATTAATAAACAACAATAAAAGAAAGACACAGAGAGAAGAGAAAAATATAAAACTCTCAGTGTAATTTCTGTAATTTACTTTCCTAACTGGGAAAAAGTAGTGAAAGCCATTGTGCGATTAGCTCGTAATCACATAATAACTCGTACAATTCGAAAATTGCACTCGTGATTTTTTTGTTTCGAATTTTCCTCGTCCTTTCGGACTCGGAAAATTAATAATAAAAAAATCACTCGTGCAATTATATTCGAATTGCACTCGTTATCATGTGATTACATATACAAAATATTTACGCCGGTTAAGCTATAGCTGAATGCACTAAAATTCCTTTGGATGTTGAAGCTGGTTTAATAAAGCATGTGGTTCTTCACATAGTAGCAACCTATGATGAATTCGACAAATTTATCTGCTAGAAAACGTGGACAATTACTACCTAGAATCTTTATCCTTATTAAACTGACAAAAAAGATCTTAATTATACCAGGTAGGAAAATCTACCAAGGAAAAGTGGACAATTACTAGCTGGTAGTTTTATACCAGCTAAAGCAGACATTGAATTTTACCAGGTAGGAAAATGTTGAAATTTTGGACTCGTCATCAAATTGGAACATTTTATTGCTTAAAGAAGCACTTTATATCAAAAGAAACAAGTAATACTTTAATGGACCTACCTATTTATAAAACGAATAATTAGAATTTAATGGAAGTAATGTATAATTTTAAATTTCGATTTATATATCTATTGGAACGGAGAAAGCAATTAAGAAACGCATCGATGTTTAACGGTGAAAGAAAAATCATGAAAATCTGTCGAGTATAAGTTGAAAAAATGAAGGAAAACCGTTTTACGCCGGTTTTCGGCTGTTCCGGCGATTTTTAAGGAGTTCCGGATTCAAAGGATGATTTTTTTGGAGATCAAACGATGCTAAGTTTTGGGCATCATCATAAAGAACATTTTTCTGTAAAGAAACAATTAAATAAGTTGAAAAAATGTGACGGAAATGTGAAAAAACGAAGATTTCCGGCACATTTCCGGTTCTACAGACCGGAAAAATTTTTTTTTCGGCAAACGGTTTTCGACACCTTTTCGGCAGTACTAATGTGCATCTATGTGCAAAAAATCGCAAAGAACTAATGATAAAATCTCGAGAAAATCTCAAAAAACCGCTTTTTTCGGGACATTTCCGGTTCTACCGGCCGGAAAATTTTTTTTTTCGAAAATTGGGCTCTGTCACATTTTGGGCATTGCCATTTTACATCATTGTGCAAAAAATCATGAAAATCTGTCGAGTTTAAGTTGAAAAAATGAAGGAAAACCGTTTTACGCCGGTTTTCGGCTGTTCCGGCGATTTTTAAGGAGTTCCGGATTCAAAGGATGATTTTTTTGGAAATCAAACGATGCTAAGTTTTGGGCATCATCATAAAGAACATTTTTCTGTAAAGAAACAATTAAATAAGTTGAAAAAATTGTGACGGAAATGTGAAAAAACGACGATTTCCGGCACATTTCCGGTTCTACAGACCGGAAAAAATTTTTTTTCGGCAAACGGTTTTCGACACCTTTTCGGCAGTACTAATGTGCATCTATGTGCAAAAAATCGCAAAAAACTAATGATAAATCTCGAGAAAATCTCAAAAAACCGCTTTTTTCGGGACATTTCCGGTTCTACCGGCCGGAAAAAATTTTTTTTCGAAAATCGGGCTCCGTCACATTCGAGGGTTTATAGTAATGCACCTTTGTGCAAAAAATCAGAAAAATTGAATGAGCCAATCTCGAGAAAAGTTGGTAACTAACGAACGAACGAACGAACGAACTAACGAACATGGGTTAATTTATAGGACCTCCACCCCACCGGGGTAGGTCCAAAAAGCCTTTGTTTGAACCATGGTCTGAGGGCATCTAGGGAATTATTTTTGTTTTCTTAGGTTATTACGCGTACTTACTTCTATTCTTTTCTTTCTTCTCGGTCTATTTAGCACTTTTATTCACTGATTTTAGGTTTTTCGTGCATTTTATATCACGTCATTTTATCATTGTTTTTATTGCATCATTTTATCAATTGTTTTATCTACTGATGTATTCCCAGTAGTATATCGTTTTTTAATTAATTTACAAAAATTTTCTGTATAAAGTAGCATTACTTTTATGTAACATCATATGCCTGAGAGATGTACTTAGTGTAGTACGAAATATAGCTTTTTTTAAATTCAAACATTTTGTCTTTGTTTGTGTAACCGTGTAACAAGGAACCAAGATGTCTTTTTTCGGACTTGTTTTCGTCCTATTTTGAATCTAATTTTAAAATTCCCGCCAAAAAGTTTGTTTAAATTTTCACTGGATTAGAAAATTGGAATATTTATTCAAAGTAAATTCTTTTCATTAAATGTTAACTTTTTTTAATGAGTTTTTTAATATATCGATTCTCTGTCTACGTTTTCTTACTGGGAGGGCGTGGTAAAAACACGTTTAATTTGGATTTAATTCCCTTTATGACTGTAACCCAATGTCGCAATTTTCTCAATTTTATTTGTAGAGGAAAATCCTTGCATTAGGTAGAAGCACCTCACATGACTAAAACTTCTCGCCGTAGAGGGGCGAAATTATTCTGGTTCTCGTTTTCGTC
This sequence comes from Clytia hemisphaerica, assembly GCF_902728285.1. Classification (NCBI taxonomy): domain Eukaryota; kingdom Metazoa; phylum Cnidaria; class Hydrozoa; order Leptothecata; family Clytiidae; genus Clytia; species Clytia hemisphaerica. The sequence continues at coordinate 425,948 of NW_027103528.1, read as the reverse complement.
GAAAATACCGGGTGTTGCGACACTTTCTGGCTGATTTCTATAGTGCTCGCAAATCTTCTGCAAACCAATAGTTTAAAGATAGATTCAAGGAGATTTAGGCTGCACATATTCCCTGATATGTTTTAATGATATTGTGATGCAGCGTTTTCATTTAATAAATTAGAAACATTAACTGCGAAAAACAGGAAACCAATTTGGGGCTAACGACACATCCGCTAGGACCCAGAACTACGTTACACTGCGTTAGATAATACACAAAATGGTATAAAAGGACCCAGAAATATGACAGAAAAAAAAAGAGAAGGAAAAGAAAAGAAGAAGAACGGAGAAAAAGAGAACAGTCGTAAAGTAGCGCAAAAAGATCTTGCAACTATAGTTCAAGTTCACGTCGAATGGCTCATGTTTGAAAGGAATTAGGGACCGTGCACAAATTTTGTTTCACTTTTGTGAAATTTACGATCTTTTTCGTTTCAAACTCGTATTGAAGGTAAAATTATCACAATCTAAAACGATCTCAAAACGATTTGAAAAGCTTTCGTCGAAAAACAAATGATTATATATACATGAAACGAATTCAGCAGAATTTTATCATGAAGGAACGATTTGAGAACGATTGAAACGAATTTTGAGTTTCCAAAACGATTTGAGAAACATTGAAACGAATTTTAAGTTTTTGAAACGATCTTTATAATTGATTTCGTAGATTTTGTAGGATCAAAAAATTGAATCGATTATTCTTTACAAAACTCAGCCAGGTGGAACATGTAGCAAACTTTCTCTTTCTCTCTTGAAGTATAATAAATAACTTCTGTGAAGGAGACTTATTAAATACTTAAATTTTGAATGCAATCCCATTACAGAACCCCTCCTTTGTTATTCTTTCACGTGTGTCACGTAATATGCGATGCGAATATAAATACTTCCTTTATTCAAAAAGTGTAGTATTTATTTGTTTCTCTTCTATATTGACTATTATCGAACATTTGCAAATCTCTTTTTACAAATTCTATCTGAATTTCAAGTTTCATGTATCGCATATATCGTATTGATTTTATTTTTCGCGTTAGATATCTGGATTAGGCAAAAATCTTCTTTTTGAATATTCTTTTCTTTTTTGGTAGTTTTCGTCAGTACGAGCTCGCAGAATTATGGAAAAACCAACCACTAAAAGATCTTTCATCCGTGAAATTGTACTTGCACATACACGATCGAAAATTTGTATAATAAAGTAAGCAGATATTAATGAAATAATAACGTTGAAACAGTGAAATGACGTAGTCTGGGTATAGTGGAATATCAGAGAAACATTTATAAAAAGTCGAGAAAAAAAATTTTGTGGCCTTTCAGGTGAACTTTTTTTTCGTCACCCGGAACGACGGAAGCGAAATTTATTTTATCGGCCTAAATCTCCCCGGAAAATTTTTTACGTATAATTCAGTAAATTAGTTTTGTTTCTAGAAAAAATAAAGAAATATTTTAGAACAGTGTAATCTAAAAACTAATATACATACTGAACAAAAACTCTATCTATATGATAGGCGGAGAAAGCCACATCAAATGCTTTTCATTAAAAGGGAACTTTTTTTGCGAGAACTATTCAACTTCACTGAAGACAATAATAGCTAATAATTTTTTCTTTCAAATGATAGGATAAAAAGAGAACAAGCAGCCTGTCGGCATTAAGGCCCAGCTCTCTTTCAGTATCGTCGGGCATCTCGCATCTCTCCATCATTCCTGCAGATATCAATCAGTACTTTTTTTTATTTTCAGACCCTGCAGTTGATATGGATGATTATATGGATTTGAGATTCTTTGGGTCTTGGATGCTTCGGCGAAATAACTACTTTGATTATAATCATACATGTGTTGAAGCACTCGAAATATTTACCTCGCCTGCAGTCTATAACAATTTTTTTCTGTGCAATAAATCAAATACTGACTGTTATAAGTTCGTTCTGGTTTTTCAGATGATTATAATAACACCCTCCCCTATAAAGTATATTGAACTGAAATCAAATTGAAAAATCATTTTTTGGCTAGCTGTAACCACCGACTGGTTATCTGCAAGCTTGTACAGAGTCACTTTTTAGATAATCAGTGAAAATCGGTATTTTTCAAGCTACGCTAGAAAAATTCAAGACTGTAATTGCAAATTCATTGTTTTACATTTCGGATTTCGAAGGTTGCTAGTTTATTGGAGTACTGAAAAAATGAGTCACCCCTCCCCTCTTATTTTTGCAGACGCTCCCTAATTAGTTTATTTTATGGAAAAGCACCCATTTCCATTTATTTACACCCATCCCGTTTATGATATTTTTCTAAAATGTTAACCACCCCCTGCTATTAGGCCCCCCCCCACAATTAGCTTCCAAAGAGTAGGAGAGATTGGGGTATAATTGGTACTCCTCAAGGAAAGCATCTCAAATAGTTTACAAATAGATTTTAAGTATAAAAATGTTCAAAATTGGCAATTTCTTTCTCCGAAAAAACAGGAAATGGGCTCTTCCAGAAAAAAAACCGTTCATGGGGGGTGGAGGATATATTATTTTTTTAGTTCTTTACCCATGGACCATGGACCATGGAAATTACGATTTTTCACCCCCTGGACACGGGCTTAACCCATGGACAAGCAACAAATTGACCCCCTAGACACAAAGATTTACCCCTGGACATCGCAAATTCACCTTATGGACATAACAGTTTTTCAGGGTTTTTTCAATACCCCTGGACAATGTATCTTCCACCCCCCATGAATGGTTTTTTTCTGGAAGAGCCCAATGATCAATCTTTACAGTTAAGCACGGACGAGCTTGTGCGGGGTCAAATAGCAATATTTAAATCCCCTATCAATTAAAAATTACTGAGACTTCAATTCTACGAAATGCCAAAAAATCTTCATTTCTTAGGAGATGCCAGCAAAATCGAGGGGTAAAGTAGTCCAAAAAAGGTGTACGAGATTTTTCGATTTTTTCGTGATTTTTCTGTGATTTTTTTGATTTTTTGATTTTTTTTGTGATTTTGTGATGATTTTGTTTGTGATTTTTTGGAAGGATGTACGTGATTTTTTTACCCCTCGAGCAAAATAGGCCAACAGCACTTTATTTTGTTGATTTTTCCTCGAGTATAGTAACTTATGCTTACTTGACAATTTGAGCAAGTGTGAACAAAAGACCCAAAAAAGAAATTCGAGATAGTAGAGTCTAGTAAATGTTTTCATGGTGTTTTCTAAAACTGAGTTTGTAATAGCCAAGTTAAGCCTGACTATTTGTAAATAAGTAAAGAAGAAAAAAATGTACAAACAAAAAGAAGTATAAATCAAATCAAGAGACCTATCCAGTACGACCTCTTGAAATGAAGTACGCAAAATCAAAAATAAAACTTCAAAAAACAGCTGTCCTAAAAATAATAGAAAGGGATATTTACAAGTATCAGAGAAATTCTTATCAGTTTAAAATGCTAAACAATGCCACCGATCATGAATTCTAAGCAAAAAATACCGTCTCAAAAGCTGAGAACTACGATTATACTACTACTATAAACATAAATGTAAGCTTTATAGTAGCACGTACTCTTTTGTGCGGGTTCTTCGGGGAAAATCTTTTAAATTGGGCTGTCATTATAAAGTGAAATACACAAAAGAGTAGCAAATTTCAGGGATAGTTCTCAAGCAACGTTTAAATTATACAGAAATGTCAGATACTAGCAAAAATACCGTGTTAAAAGGCTCAAAACTACACGTTTACTATATACATAAATGTAAGCTCGATTAAAGCACTTGACAAATTTCAGTGACTTTTCTTGATCTACCTATAAACTTTACAGGAGTGTTTCATGCTAGCAAAATATTGTTTACAGTTAGCAAATTTCAGTCACAGTTCTTGATCTACGTTTATATTTAACAGAAATGTTAGATGCACGCAAAGTCTTTTGCTTCACATCTTCCAAGTCACTTTGATCGGCACCAATTCGTTCAAGCAGGTTGACAAATAGGTCATGGGGGAAAATTAAGGTTACGTTCTCACCTCCAATTTTAAACATCAGCTTGACGTCAAAAAACTTCTCCCTAAGAAGCACCTCCATTGGGCATTTGTTGCACTGCCCGTAAATCCCTGTTTGTATCAGCTGGAAGTTACACACAGGGCAATAATAGTTCGTTTCAAGTTTATTTATTCCAATGGCAGGGAAACTTGCAACATGTTGATCTTCTGTGTCGTTAAAACCAGAAACATCAGCCAAATCCACATATGATTCATCTGAGCTGGTGACTTCGGTGTGAGCAGTAGACGTTAGTTATTTCCCATCATAGGTTTTCACTCTCAGTTCTTTGAAACGGTAAGAACCTTTAGCAGCAATTTTAGATATGTGGTTTCCCCATAAAACCAATTTCACTGATTCAGTGACAGAATCATCTTGAATGCGGACATTGAGTCGTTGCTTACGTCCAAATTGGGTTTTAACCTCTGCAGGATCTTCTGTTAAGTCAACATGACACGCTACATTGATTATTGCTTCATCGGGTAATTTGTCCAAATCATTCAACTTAGTGAAATCATTGACAGTTTGTAGTTTTTGCTCAACCAACTCAAAGGGAATGTTCTTGTCTGATATTTCTGCATGAGAATTGTTACCAAGTTTAAATTTTAGGGAATTTCTAAATTTATCATTCTCAACCGTAAACTGAGTAATCTTTATTGGCCGATCTTTAAGCTTTGCCGATTGGAAGGCTTGGTGTAGGTCAGTCTTGTAGCAAACGATGTTCTTTTCCCTGACTCCATCATCAATCAAGGCATTGAAGTATCTGATTTTAGAGGGAGATGTTGCTACATCGAAAAGTTTTATCACGTATCCATGCTGCTCATTTCCATCATCTATTAAAAAAATGAAAAATTATGAACAAAATGTGGATTTTAGTGTTTCAAGAGATAATGGTCTGTGATATTTGCCTACAGATAGGTTCTTGCTTTGGGAGGTCGTCAGTAGTCCGACACTTTCTAGTCCGACAGTATAAATGTCCGACGTTGGGTTTGACGAATGCGTCAGTATTCTGACAACAATTTTGTCCGACAACGAGTAAAAAAAAAACATATAAAAAACGTAATATCAATCGCGGAAGAGGAGGCGCATTTTTTTCTAAAAATCCAAAGTTCCGATTTTGAGGTTAGGCCCCTAAACCTGACTTTTCTTAAATTTTGGTAAGCTTGTTAGGATTAGGCTTTCAAGAGTCAAGAAATTGGATTTAGCTGTTTTTACGGCTCTTCTTTAGTGATTTGCAACCCTGATTGTTCCTTTATTTCTAATTATGTCAAAATTCCGCCAAAATCAACTTTTATTAATATTATCTCAGTGAAAAACCCTTATTCAACATTTGATACTCAAAAATCTTTCGTTTTCGGACAAAAGTGACGTCGGAAAAAAAGACTTCCAAATTTTAAATTGATTTTATAGATTCGGACTATTTTACTGTCGGACTAGAAAGTGTCGGACTAGTGACATGCACCCCTTGCTTTGAAATATTTGAAAACAATAGAAGAAATACGAAAAGTCCCTGGAAAGTTCCATTTTCCAATATTTCAAATTTGTCACAAAGAAAAGCATTCACATGCAAAGGAAAAAGGCTTGATTTATATAATTTATGCAGAAAACCATGTCTATTGATCAGAGTTCAAAATAGGCTACCATATTTCCTCCAATAAGCGCTGCCCTCTATTAAGTGCTGCCCTCTAATAAGCGCCGCACCTAAAATCTTAACTTCGATATAAGCGCCGCCCTCTAATAAGCGCCACACATTCAAACTTTTATATCAATAGCCAACTCTAAAATCATAAATACATCATTTTGCTATGTCATTACAACAACGACTAGGCTAAAAGTATAAAGAACCCACCATCTAAGAATGCAAAATTCACGATTCAACCAACTTCGTGGAACTATTGAAGCTCTTTGAAAGGCTAAATTTTCAAATTTCGAATTAAGCGCCGCCCTCTAATAAGCGCCGCACCTTAAATCAAGAAAATTTGAAGCCTTTAAGAATAGACTAACAGTGAGGCAAATTCTCACACCTCATCACATATTTACATTGTTGCTGTTGCAAGGTTTCAGGAGTGTGATACCAAAAGCCTAGATTTTCCAAGTAATGAAGCAACCTAACTTCAGCATACAGACAAAAAATGCAACAGATTTTGTCTTAACCCTTTCAGTCCCATGGTACCGCACTGCGGTTCGTTTGTACCCATTGTTTTTTCCCAGAGAACCGCACAGCAGTTCCTTACTTTCTTCACGATCTGTAGTTTTTTGACGCGAAATATAGAGAAGTCTTCAAGTAGCTTTAAAAGTACATAACATAGCGCATCGTGTGCAAAAAACCTCATAGAAAAAGAAAGCTCCAATAAAAAGTTATGTTTACATAAATGTTGTTGAAAGTTTTTACAAACAATAACTGTAAGCCTGAAAATGGAATTTTTTACAACTTCTTTCAATTATTAAGATTTTCCTATGAGTGCTATACAAATAATTTTTTTGAGGTAAAAGATACCACTAGGCTCGATATCAGAAGAATGAATGGGTTTAAATCATTCCTTCATAGAAAATTTTCTTATAGACTGACGAAAAATAAGCCGTTTAAAAATTTTTTTGCCACTTTTTGGTCACCTGACCGGCCTATGACGTCATTTGCCAAAAATGTTTTTTGCAAAATGCTCCTCTATCTGTAAGAAGAAAAGGGTGAAAATTTTAGAACCATTGATGTTATGGTTGATAAGTTATCCAGGCTTGACTGATGTAGTCTCTAAATGCAATTTTTACTTCTAGGAAAGTAGCTGTTAAAACTCTGGGACTGAAAGGGTTAATGAGTGGCATTCTTGTTTATCAAAGCACCCCTTGAAAGACCAAGATTCTCATTTTAAGTAACAATCACATACCTGATGCTTTTTCCATTCGTGGTTTCTTTGGAGTTGAAGGAGCTGAAGCTGAGCTATCAAATTGGACTGCAAAAGAAAAGAAAAGAAAGAACAATTATAATAGGTTTTTCAGATCGAAATAACCGTTGGTTATCAGTTAAAACTAACCATAAATAGATTGGAACTGACCTAAAAAAATTCCAAATAACAAATAAAAATTTGGATGATTCTTGAGAATGATAAAAGCTTCATTCACCTCAAAGGAATAAATTATTGGGCGAATAAATTGATGCAAAATTACTTATTGCAATTTTTTCCCTTTTAAACAAAATCAAATTCTGCAAAAATTCAAAATTTCTACAATTCTCAATAATAAATTCCGCTCGAAAATTTTGCGCGTTTAGAGGCGTGTTATCTTAAAATACGCTTTTCTGGAATACCTTAAGGGAATAAATTAATGCAACATGAATAAAATCTCCAATTTCCCGACTCGAAATAACGATTTGAAGTGGGTCGATAGCTTTATTTCTATTAACAACTTCGAGAACACCAGGAGAAAATAATTTTTCAGTAAACGTTCCAGAAGGGGTAGCTTTGAGCTCTTCTTCATTTCGAAATGGATAGAACATGAAAAGCAAATGATGTGCATAATGCTCTGGTTTTTTTTCTTTGCTTGGTACATGATACCTTAAAACAGATTTAGTTTTTCTCAATTTCAAGCACCCTTTACTCGACATCAACGGAACTGATTTTGGCAATGCCAGGTCTGCGATTTCTTCTTGGTTCAGTTCCTCAAGAACTTCAGGCTGAAAGTCATTTTCTTCTTCTCTTTTTTTAGTGTCTAAATAATAAATTGACAAAAATTGAGCGTAACATAACTCGTCCATTGCAGCATATCTACCATTTTTGAATGCTCTGTTAGGTCTGTCGATATATCGATCAAGCATATTTTTCTTAAAAACATTTGTATCGTCTGCATCCATGTTTGAAATTTCCTCTTCACTTTTACATACGCGATAGCGATTTTCAGGCAAGTTGCTATTTGCAAAAATTACACCTGGCGTTGTTTTTCGGAGCCATATTTCTGGAAGCACAATAGAGACGGCTTCTTGGATTGACATTTCTCTATGTGTTCGATATGCCCTTGATACTGATTTCATTTTCTCTCGAAGAGACTGATTTGAATTCATAGCTTCATTTGCTGCTTGTTTCATGGCTTCAGTCGATTGATCTTCAGATTTTGAAATATAAGCACACATGTACGCCACAGCTTTATGATAATCCAAAACAGGCTGTATATCTAGATTAGCTTTCCATGCTAGTAGGCCATCTTCAAAGTAGTTGTTTATAAAACAGGCAGCTGGTGAACGCTTATAATGTATTTGAAATCCCGTATCGGTCGAAATAGCAAGATTTTCATAATAAACATCTTTCGGAATTTCTAACTCGTTTAAAATCTCATTAATTGATTTTGGCTCGATGTAATTATCCTTTTGTGGATCAAGTACATTATTGTATCTTGGATCGAAATGAGCGTCAATGTATTCTTTAACCGGGGATAAAACCTTTTTTCTTTCTTTTAATTTTTCTTCTCTGTTGTTTTGGCTGGGGTCTAAAGGGTTGGCAATAATGGTTCTTTCTGTAAAAAATCTTCCGAAATAATATCTACATGGTTGGTTTTTGTATTTTCGACAGGATTTTGGATGTCTATGAACTTGATATGTTATCACCATTTTATATAACTCACTTTCTTTATCTTCTGGTAGATCACATTTAACAACTCTGTCAACAAAATCTCGATATTCGTCAATAGTGTCATGGGTTAGTGTAGGTGCGCCTTCGATCCATAACATACAGTGAATATGGGGACTACCTCGAGCTTGAAATTCCACTCTAATAGAATGATGAATGAGTTTACCCCCTAGAGTATCTTTCGCTAAAATAGTTTTAATAAAGCATTCAACACGATATTGGAAATGTCTTGCCATCAGAACAGGATTAGACTGAAGGATTTCTGTTCGTTCTTTATAGCTCAAGTTTCTTATTTCTTCTTCCGTCATTTCATTTCCTTTTATTTTTTGAATTATTTCAATCAAATCAGGCCACTTCAAATCAGCACAAGATAAGCTCATAAACCAGGTTGGCAGACCTAATTGTTTTATCATGGCAAGGGTTTCATATAAAAACCTTTTCCAGTAGGCTGGACTTCCCTTCAAATTATTCATGAAACTGAAGGCGTCATCATTAGCAATGAGATTTGATATAGTTTCTTTAAAATTTTGTGACAGACGGCCAGCCGTTAATCCCTCGGTTTGGATTTTTTTCAAAGCTGTGTTTATGCTATTATTCAAATTCAAGTGTTGCATTAGAGATTGAGCGTAAAAAATATAGTCCGCATCTGAGGAGAATTTTTGTGTGTAGTTTAGCAACCTTTGATTGAAATATCTACATGGAGTTAGCTTTACATCTCTTTTGTGTGTATAGCCGAATTTACCTGTAGGGAATAAATTTGGGTGAGCGAGCATTTCACAGTTCTCGTTGCAAATAATGGGCAAAGGTTCCTTGTTTTCCCCTGGAGCGATGGTAATATTAGAGTCGTCAACAACATCATGAGCTAGTTCTGGTATTTTTTATTTTTTTTTTATTTTTTTTTATTTTATTCTTTATTTAACGTTGGTACAAAACAAAATAGTACAAAAGACTAATTCAAACCAACATGACAATCTAATATTTACTTAATAGTAAATAATATAGGATAAAAATTCTAAAAACATTAAAAGATTGAGCACAGTTTGCAAGAACAATATATTTTTGCTTTCAAAATTTTTGTTTTAAAGCATTCTAATGATTCAGATGTTTTGGTCTCATTGGGCAATCTATTCCAAGCCTGTCCTGCCCGATAGTTAAAGGAGTTCAAGCAAACTGCATTTTTTGGTAGTGGAAGTTTAATTTGAGCGCCTCTTCTAAGTTTTGGAGGACGTGGGGAATCGTTATCCTCATCATCACTCCCTGTTTCACGCTGGATAATTTCAAACTGGTCCCAGCCTAGTTTATTTCCGATATTATTGACGCTCTTATAAACTTCCACTAACATGAGTTGGAGGTTTTGAGTATGGATAGACGCACAATTTGCTTTAACCAAAAGCTCGTCATAATCAAGATTTAGAAGATTTTCTTTAGCTCTAAGAGCTCTGTAGTGAGCTTCAGTCAAAAGATTATGTGCCATCTTACTGCAAAACATCCAAATGAGAGGGCAATACTTAAAGGTAGATAATATAAAACTATTAAATAATAAGTCTGCCTGATCTTGGTTCAAATATGATCTCATACTCAGGATAGATTTAGTTTTTTGAGAGGCTTTCTTACATAGATCCTGAATATGAGTATAAAATGATAAAGCAATGTCGATAGTTACACCAAGAAGAAGAGCATTCTCAGAAGATATTAGTGAAGAATTTCCTATGTCAATAGATATATTTGCATTTTTAGTACCTGGAAATAACATCTGGAACTTCTCCGGATTGGCTACAAGAGAGTTATGTTCAAACCAAGCGAGAATAACTTGCAAGTCTAATTTTAAGGCTTCAATGACTTCTTGCAAGGAAAAAGCACATTTATGAAGAGTATCATCATCGGCGAAGTTACAGAGGTCATCTTCATTTACAAAATAAAATAAATCATTGATAAAAACATTGAAAAGGATTGGACCTAAAACAGATCCTTGAGGCACTCCAAATAGCAAAGGTAGCCAACTACTGTAAGATGAACCCACTCTGACCCTGTGTTTCCTATTTGAAAGATAGCTATGGATAAGAGCGAGGCTTTTATTTCCAAGTCCATACGCATGAAGTTTAGCGATTAGAAGATCATGAGGCAAGCAGTCAAAGGCTTTAGACAAATCCATCAGAATTGCTCCAATTTTCTCAGAATTAGAACAAAAACAGTTTCAGAAGCTGGAATTCGAAAGCGATCTAAAGGATTTTCTTCTTCTTCTTCATTTTCGTTGCTTTCTATGTGCTCGATATTCTCTTTATTGGTGAAATCGTTTTCGTTGTTTCCTCCATTATTGATTGAGTTTATCCAAAACCTTGGAATTGAGTCTACATTGATTTCTATATCAGAATACAAGGGATTATTATCTTTTAAATATATCAATATCTCCCTGATGAATTGTGGCCTAACCGGTTCCAAATAGACATTCGATTTGAAACTCATTTTCTTTTTCAAGGCAACTCGCACTACACCGTTATTATCCATCCCACGAGGTAAGACGTTACAGATGTCATCGGCTTTAATAGGGACAAGCTGGAGTTTTTACAAGCTTGTCGTTTGATTTGGTTGGTCGTTAACCTGTAATAAAAAAAATTGTTACTTTTTCTAAAGAACGCGTCATCTCTATTCTTGAAATAACCAATTAGTGAAGTCTCTTGTAAAAACTCCAGCCCATCCCCTTTAATAGGCACGTTACAAATGGCTCCTTTCATTTTTGGCGCTTGACCTTTACTCATTATTGTTATTCTCTTAAATAAAAGACGTTTTGCGATAATTACCCGTTCTAGTTTTCTTATATCCGAGAACCTTTCCGGTAGATCAATAATTTGCAAGTCGTTAGCAACCGCTTGACAGGGAATGGTATTTTTAACTAATTTCTTATGACAGGTATTACAAATGTATTCTCTGCCATCGAAACTATGAACACGAAAGCGAAAAACTTCTTCTTCTACACCCTTATACTTGTTTTCGTCAAATAACATAACTGATACCTGATACAGGAGTCTATTGCAAACGACACAAATGTAAAATGGACCCTGTCGCACTTCGGCTTTAAACCTTTCTATTTTAGATTTAGGTGTACTGCTTCTAGAACGCGGCCTTCTTATACCGTGCGCCTTTTTCTCAGGTGTGCTATTTGCGCGGGAGCTAGCCATGTCATTCCGGACCTTTTCATTTATTTCTTTCTTTTTCTCGGGTGTGAGGTTAGCTCTAAAGTTTTTCATTCCTGTCCTTTGCTTTTCATTTATATTAGATTTCTTTTCTGGTGTGAGATTATTGCGGAATTTCTTTTTTTTTTCGAATTGTTGTCCTCCTGTAACGCTTTACGTTTTCTAGGTGAGCTTGATACAATATTTCGAAAATGGATTTTAAGATTTTGATTGGACTGTTCCGAGAGTATTACTTTTATGTACTGTACTCCCATACCGACAAACTCGTTCGAAAATTGATCTAGATGAAAAGCTCTTATGTAATTTTCTAGGTCGAGTTTTGTTTGAAAAACAAGCAGAACTGATGTTCCCGTGTTTCCACCATACATGCCCGACTCATTTCGACTGTGCGAGTCAAACAGATAATAAGAATTTCCATGAAACATAAAAGCTGTTCCACTAGACCCACCTAAAAATATTCCACTATTATAACCGGCAGGTATATCAATAAAGTTACGACTTTCCTTGTGTCAAGGCTGAAACAGTTGGTGTAGTGCGCTCAAAATCGACCACATTATTAGCAATTTCAATATGTAGGGGTAACTTGTCAAAACTTAAAAAGTGATCAGTATATCCTAAACTCCCATAAAGGTCGTTACCGATTTTCAAAACTGTATCCAGATCGTTTGTATCCCAATAGCGGGGGGTGCCCTTGCATCAGAATACACTATTGCCGATAATGACATAAACATACACTGGGAGCCCGCTGTTCGGCCATACACCGCCCCATTGCCTTGATGAGTTGTTGCTTTAACTATTTTGTAAATGGTAACAGGGCCTGGATTCGTTTCTACATCACCCGCCTGAATTAGAATAATACATGTCAGTAACACCAAAGCAAGAATAGACGGAGAGCGGGGACGCCCATTCCTGGTCACCCTACTGGTACTGCCAAATTTTGAGGTGCTATATAAGGAACGGAGGTCATATTGCCTAGCCCTATCAAAGTTCCCAATGGATATGCGATAAGCGTCTAAAGATATCAGGTTGTCAGGATAAGGGGAAAAGACAATAATTGGAACAATTTTTGATTATATTGAGTTCTGTATTTTTGCAATAAGTTGGGTAGTCCTCTCAACTCTCAACTAAAAAGTGAATAATTAAATATGTTAAGGCTTTGGCTTTGGCTGTGGCTTTGGATATTATATATAATGCGTTCTTTACTATATATAAAGAAAGTTCCATCCAAACTCGATTGATTATCACCGGACTTCACTGTATGAACCACACTGATCTCCTATAAAAAGAAAAAAAGAAAAGAAAATGTTTAAATTTATAGAAGCATGTGAAAAGCCTTATAAAATTGTTAAGTACTCTCACCTTTTGGGCGGGATTTGAAATTAGTAGGGGGGTGTTTTAAATTTTTGATTCTAACATCCCCCTAAAAATGGGAGGGTAAAATATCGGGATTAGATAAAATAAATTTGCAATTTTAGATAAAATATAGATTACCTCAAAGTGCTTGGCCACTAAATTGTTCCTTGTACTTCTCGTCTCTCACCCTTCCCTGGATGGATAAATAAAAAAATCTATATTGCAAATTTTAACTAAAAGCCCTTTACCATATTACACCAATCTGTTTTCAAGCAGCTTCAAGACACAATCTTCCAAAAATTTAAAGAATTTCTGGAAATTTCTTCAAAAAAGTTTCGGAAAGGCCCTCGAAACCTGAAAAATATTGAAAATCAGATTGATGAAATACCCATGTTTGAAACAGTCTTCGTTTTCTTCTACATTGATTTTTTATGGCGATTTTAAAATCTTTAAATCAATGTGAAAAGGTTGTCTTAAAAGAAAATATACCGTATTACTTCGAATAAACATATGGGGTGTTTATTAATTTTTTTTATTTTTAGGAGGAGCGTTTATTCAAGGGGGCGTTTATAACATTTCTTTGAGTTCGTTCCCAAGTTACCAAAAGAAATCGGTCCTATTTTGGGTACCCATTTCGCAAAAATTAGCTTTCGCGAATTGAACCTTTCCAAAATATTTTGCGAGAACAAACTTTTGCGTTTTGTTGATTTATCCTTTCTTTTATCCAGGATTTTTATTATTTTCTATTTAAATAAATGGCCAGAAGCAGTTTTCTTACAAGCTATAAAATTGGCAAAAAATCACTTCAAAAGTGGGTCTGAAAAAAGGAATTTTATAATTGAAAAATAAGTCTCTTAAAAATATGTATTTTTAAAGTCTTACCTATTGGATGGTCACTTTCTATTGCAGATCTCTCTTCAATTATGTTGATAAGCACAGCTGTCTAAAAGGAAATGAAATTCTTGTTAAAGATTAACAATTATAAAAATTTACCATTACTTTTGCAGTCTTCCCATAAGTATTGTCAATTGAAAATTCCCCTAAGGGTTTTTGCAAAATCCAAAACCCCCTAAATATAGAAGAGGTAGAAACCATGTGACGACCCCCATCGAGCATTGACCGGGAACAAGTTAACATTTTAACCTTTCAAAGCCGCTTACTTTTTTGAAAAAGGCCAAAAATTTCATCATTTTTTTCTGGAAATTTTTTCTTTCAAAGGCAATTTCTCGACCAGGACAAACGATTCAGGTATCAAATTTGGTATCGTTGGAAAGCCATTTCTCTCAGCTACAAAAAACTGCGGATTTTTCTTCTCTGAATCTCAAGTGGTCAGGAGTTATGACCAAAAGACTGTGTATCGATAAAATGGCCTTTTCAAAACGTATATATACGTATTCTGGCTTCTAAGGGTTAACATGGACTCAATTATTTTTCATTTTTCATTTAAAATGCCTTTATCTACTTTTTCTTAGTACCAGTAGTCATTTTGGACAGTTTGAACCAGTTTTAAAGATTTAAAAAATTTTTATTAACCTTTCAAAGCCGCTTACTTTTTTGAAAAAGGCCAAAAATTTCATCATTTTTTTCTGGAAATTTTTTCTTTCAAAGGCAATTTCTCGACCAGGACAAACGATTCAGGTATCACAGGTATCAACTTTGGTATCGTTGGAAAGCCATTTCTCTCAGCTACAAAAAACAACGATTTTTCTTCTCTGAATCTCAAGTGGTCAGGAGTTATGACCAAAAGACTGTGTATCGATAAAATGGCCTTTTCAAAACGTATATATACGTATTCTGGCTTCTAAGGGTTAAATATTAGGAAGATAAATTTATCAAATTTAACAATCTAATTGAATTTTTCAAGGTTCTTTTGAATCTCAATTTTACTTTAGTTTGAATCCAGTATGGATTCCATGAAATTTTGCACCAAAGATAATTTTCGAAAGAGTAAGCCTTGCGCCAAGCGTAATTCTGGGCTGTACCAATATTGAGTTTTTCGGTAAGGGTTTAAGGAGAGGGAGGCACGCATGCGCGCAAAAATGTTTGGAAAAAGTAGCAGGAGCGAGCTGAAGCGGACGTGGAAGGGGAACAAAAGTCAAAACGCGATAGATTATGAAGTAATTGACGCTGACATGAATAATTTCTTTTACGCCGACTGAAACTTTATCAATCTTTGTAAGCAGCATGTGCGCCACTGCGCCGCCAGTTGCCAGTGCACAGGTGTGTTTTGAATTGCGTTTGATTGATTAAATTCAAATCGCTCAATTAGGTTGGTTTAATTTGATAATCAAATTGTTTGACTAATTACCTCTAGCATTTGTGGACCAAATCTAAAATGGCCCAATTGTTGTTTACAAAAATCCACAGAACAAAAAATTGGGCAATTCAGGACTCTGTGGTTAGCTTTATCGGATTATAGTACGAAAACAGGAAATTTACATCGCTCGCAGTATATAAACACAGTGAAAATTCACTTTTCATACAATTGCTGAGGTTCTGGTTGGTGTAAGGTTTTAATGAATAAAGTAACTCTATGACAAAGCCTATGTTTTCAGACCTTATTTTTCCGACGATTTTAGTGCCGACCAACCGATGACTCACTTTTTAGGGCTGGAAATGACGTGAACACAAGTTATTTGTGACTGCGGCCATAATGATGAATTTTTTTGAAATAATGAAATTTTCAGGCGGTTGCTTTTTTGACATACGAGCGGCCGACGCTGAACTCTCATATTCAAATTCCCTCGGCCTTAAGAAATTTCGAACAGTCGAAGGAGCGCAGAGAAGATTGGTCTAGCTCTTTGTTGCTACAGCATTTATAATCTAAGGGAAACTTTTTAAAAGACCGGCTTCAACAATCTTGAAAGTAACTGTCTCCAGGGTTTATAGCTCAGTGGTTGAACCCCACTGTTTAATCAAAATATCAACAAGGGGATGGTAATTGATTGATTCAGTGGCACCTGGAAATTTTAATCATATAAAGCAAAGCCTTGCTTACCTTTGACTCTCAGGTAACTTTAAGGATTGATGATATTATACAGCATCCATGTAAACACTGAAACTGCAAAACACTAAAGACAACTTCTTGTACTTCTTGATTTTTTCACGTTCATCGTTTCATCACCACACACGAGATTTAGCGTTGGCTAAACTATAGTCTCCAGCAGATAGCACTAAGGAGATTATATTTCCTTACAGCCTCATAAATTTGAGGTTTTAATTTAGACTCTGTTGATGAAAAACTAATTTCTCTCAACTGACGGACTTCGTACCCTCGTAGCACTACTCAATGTGGGTACAGTGAAATCGCGAACTAGCCTTTGATCGGGATAATGTATTTATTTTGATCCGATATTGCAGGCTACTACTTGGTTCCGCACTAACATTGCCGTGCTCTTAAAAGGTCCATTCGCTAACCGCGCTGGACCAATTATCATATGTATGAATAAAGACAAATAATGAACTACTTGATAATAAAAACTTTACTTTATTGTTTCTTTCCGATATTCGTTTTACCTTCTTTCATATTTCCTTTCCTCTTCACTTGCCTGCACTTCGAGTTAACGACTTCATTTATGTCCAACGTATCGTATTCTTGATTGAACTTCTATTTCGCCTGTGAAAGCGAAAGTACCTCCAAAATGAAGTCGAAACTCAAACCCGCCAAAGAGGCTTTCGCTTAGAACCACTCACACGGCCGATTGGAAGCTTGTCTGTAGTAAACTCTTTTGATAGCTCTGCCTTTATATAACAAGCACACCCCCACTTTTCCGCCTGATTGTTTTTGCCTTTTTTCGCTTTTTCAATAGCTTTTCATTATTACGTTCAGTGGCATCGCATGCGTTTTCTCTTATGTCGCTGATTTCAATGGTGGGCAGCTGAGGGTCATAGTATTATCACTTACCCCTGATTTATTTGCTAGAAATTCAGTCGTCCTGTCGATATTTGATGAGTTGTCGTGCAAAAGACTTGAAAAATACCCCCCTGAGTTTTTGGCAGCCTCAAATTTCTGCTCCGAGGGGTGAGCATTGTCAGAGATTCTGGTCGAGTTGAGAAATTACGATATTGGAGGAAGGGTTCTGGGAAGAGCAGGCATTGGAACATGCTGGTCATTTTTTTTGTTTGGGTACTTGTCGGGTTTGGTCGATTTATTGCTTTGTCGTTTTCCATATTGAACTTTTCTTTCCTTTTGGAGATCATACTTTCAATGGATTTGACACGCTGATCCATGCGGTCAATCTTTTCATTTTTCTCACTGGTTGATTTTAAAAAGCTCTTGATTTCTCTAAGCTCAGTTTTAATCTCCTTCATTTCAGTTTTCATCTCACTCATCCTTAGAAACACCATTCCCCTCGGTGGCAACCTCCTTTCTCTCCTTAGCAGCTTCCTTCTTTCTAGTTTAGGTATAAACTTATTTCTTTTTTTTCATGATTTTTGTTGGCGAAAACGTTTAGAACATCCCAGACTTAGTCAAAAATTGCAAGAAAGTGAATTGGCGAATCAAAAACTTCTCTATTGTTTATTAACCGTATTAATTATTCGTAAAATGTCCCTTTAAAAATGGCGCCTTTTGCATAAACAAAGATGGCGGTTCGACAAAAAACCGCGATAAAAAAGCTCAATTTTAAGCGTTTTAGAGCTGTTTTCTTCCTAAAAATACAGCCCTACAGCAATGTTTTTAATCTGAAAGTTTATATCGCTACTTTGGCCGCAATCTTTACTGTTATGTTTTTATATTTCTTTGCATTTTACAGAACGTAGAATCTCTTAGAATCCAGAGTAGCAGTGTGAGTGTCCAGGGTGTCGATTTGTTAGGTTTTTTACATGTTTTTGAAGAGAAAGAGAACGCGAGAGATCAATCTCTCGCTATTAGATTTACATAAAGCATTCGTAAGGTAATTGGCCAACAATGGAAAGAGCAAACAAACCATTAGCTCAGCAAGAGGAGAATACACTCTCCGTTCTATTTCTATCCTTTTGAAAGATAAAGGGAAGCTCACAATTTAAAGACTCTCCGGTGAAGCGTTTGGCAGACCTTTTATATCAACTAAACAGAAGTAAAAAATATCTCTCACTCTCTCAATCACGAACTGAAAGGTTTGCAAGGATCAAAGAAAAGAGCTCGAAAGGGGGTTTTGTTCTCAATCAACGTGATTTTGCGAAATATTAATGATAACATAGTTCTTTATTTCAAAGCAACTGGTCATACCAATTACTCTCATGAATTGATCAAGCTTTTCTACCAAATTAAGCTAGGTTATAAAAATGATGCATATCGACTTATATGGGGCCGTTTCATCAATACCCGTGGACTCATCGGTCGAAACATAACTTATGATTTTTATATGGAGCATTTTAGTGGATATTTAAGTATTTTAAGATCATTACGAGGAAATTTGAATGAAAAGAACACTACAAGGATTGCAAAAGCTTTTAAATAATACACAGTCAATTGTGAATAGCTTTGAGAAAGGTCTACTTATTGAATCAAAGATTTAATTTGAATGTTTTGATTTTGATATGTTTTACCGTGGTTACTCTTACTAAGATAAAAAAGCCGCAGCTAAATGAGATAATTGCGCATAATTGTTTAGTGAGTGAGTTCGCTGCTCCGATAATTATTACAAATATTTCACAGCTTTTTTCGACCAATCAGGTTCAACTCGCTATATTATAGCGAGCAGAACGGTGGGATGTTCTAAACGTTTTCGCCAACAAAAATCATAAAAAAAGAAATAAGTTTATACCTAAACTACCTTCTTTCCTTCTTTTCTTCATTTTCAATTATATTAAAACTTACTTTTTTTACTATAAAGATCTCATTGGCCAGTACTAAAGTCTCTTTAAAATCGATAGAAGCCTCTTCTTTACGTTCATTTGAACTGGAAACCCTTATTTCAATCTTATTACTGACATCGAACGAGGAATACACAGAACAAAGGATATTTTTAAAAGACCCCCATGGATGTACTCTTTTGATTCGATTTTGAACATTTACTTGCTGTTTTCCATCCGCAGTAGTTGTTTTAACATTGATGATAACAGCTTGCGAATCCATCATTGCATAACCTGAGATCAGATTGTGATTGTTTTCTGCACACCACGCTGAAGCTCTAAAGGGATGTGTGAAAACACACAATCTGACGAATATGCACTCTCGAAATCGTGAGGACCCCGTTCGTCTAAAAGGACTGGGAATGTAAACAAAGTTGAGTGATTTTGTTTATGAATAGGGCGCCGTATCAGTTTTATTTTTCCGGCGCAAAACAAGATTCTTGTTGTAGAATTTTCCGCGGGAGGACTATTTTCCTCAGATGTATAACTTTCAAGCGCCTTTAGAGGTTTACCGTGCGCGTAAGAAAATTATGAACATCTGTTATCAGGTTATCATTGTATGGCTGACATTGATTCAGTAAGATTTTCTCACACTCTATACATATACACAACTATCCACTACTACTTCAAAGAAAATTACTCTTCGCTATGATATTTATGAAATAACATTTTCTCTTACACCTTTTTCGGATGTTAACGTACAAACCAAACAACAGTTATATTATTATAGTAAGTTTTCTTCATGTCTCAATGTTCTCTCTATTTACATAAAGAGACTTGATTTCCACAATGCGTAACTACAAATCTTGTTCACTCTTTTTATCTTTTATGTTGGCATGACAGGATTAAAAAGATTTTCCGATTTTTCAAAAAAGGTTTTTTCCCACGTATTCGTCGAAATGTCTGCGGCCGGGTGAAGAAAAAAAATTTCACCTTGCCGCTTTCCGGAAGACATATATTTATTTTTGGCTAAACGCTATATTTTCTGACAGATTTTTTTTCATTT
The DNA here is from genome assembly GCF_902728285.1 of Clytia hemisphaerica. NCBI lineage: Eukaryota > Metazoa > Cnidaria > Hydrozoa > Leptothecata > Clytiidae > Clytia > Clytia hemisphaerica. The sequence continues at coordinate 405,915 of NW_027103528.1, read as the reverse complement.
TTCTCCTTGCATTGTTATCTAACTTTCATCATCAGGTAGATCCATTCAGCATTTAGCTTGTTATTATTTATCTAAAAAAAAGAGAGAATTGAGATTCTGAAAATATTACTGGAGATAAGAAGTTCGAAATAATAAACAAGATTCAAAATAATAAGAAAAGTTAATTTTGAATTTTCTCCTTGTGATGTAACATTTACCTAACTAATGACCTAATGTTTGGTCAAAACTTCAAAATTCTGGTCTGTAAATTATAAAAATCACGATTACTCGGGAAATAATTGCCCGACCAACTTGAAATTACCCCAGTATTTAGACATTAGTAAGAGGGAGGTATAACTAGAAAATCGAGAAAAAAATTAAACTAAGACATATTACTGACCAGAAACCTCAAAATAGACTTTGGTCTGTAAAATACACGCTTTAAAAATTATTTTTTTTGATGGATGAGAAAGTTACCTGTTACTCATGCCTATATCCAGTCAAAGTTTCTGTGAACTAGTGTATATGTATAAGAATTGCGAAGCGATCCAGGCAAGTCACTCGATTCGCAAGTTGCAAGCAAAATATTTATAGGGTCACACACTAGAAATTGCAAGTTAAAATAGATTCATAATCAATTCGTAAATGTAAACCCCGCGAAATCCCGACAACTGCTCAGGTTCAGGAAGACCGAGCCTCTTTAGAGATACACTCAAACACTTCAGGTGTACAAACTTACGACGTTTACTTCTACGTATTTGAGGAAAATTATATGATTTTTTTCATGAATCGTTGTTGTGAAAAGTTCAATAATAATTTGTCCGCCCTGAGCCTTGAGTATTTTTATTTCTTAGTTTTTGTTTAAGACTCGGTTTACTTCCGGTTTCGAATTCCTTGCGTTCAAAATCGAACTTTCGAATCTTTCTAATTTTAAATTTCGAACGTTCGTATAAAAATAACATTCGAAAACTTTTTTCCTAACATAAACACCCCTGTGTCATAGACCCGCTGGAAAACTTGGCAAAAATTTCGTCCCGGGAGGGAAAATACCTCCCTAGCCTCTTCAAAAGGTCTTCCTTGCAAAGAGCCCAGAGAATTAAAAAAAGTTAAACAAACTTTAAACATCACTCGGTTTATTGAGACAGGGATGTGAAATACAGAGGATTTCCAGACTAGGATTTTATAGAAATAAGTTGACTTATGTAGTTTCAAAATTCAATAACCATTAAATAGGAATATTGTATCATTGCATCGTAAATTTTGAAAAATTTAACAAAGTTCTAAAATTATATCTAAACTATTAGCGCTGTAAAATCCTGAGATAAAAAAAAACAGATAAAAAACTGAGACATAGAAAGTATTCTTCAACGATTCTACTAAGTAAAACCTCTAAATTTGACTGGCTGTGATTTTTTTCAAAGTTGGGAAACTCTTATCTTAAGTTTGCTTAAGGCAAGTACTTGGCAGTCTTTACCCTCTTACTCGAGTTGTTGACAAACAGGAGCAAACTCTTCACATAAAAAATAAAAAATCGGTGACTTTTTTCTTGGCTGTAGCACAGGAATTTAAAACAGTTAAAATAATGTCATGTTTTGTCGTTGTATTTCGACATTTTACAAGTCATTACCATTAATTACCATCAATAAAATCTTTTAAAATACAATCACATGTCAATGTTCTATTTCTCTGACCACTAATGCGTATTCATAAACAACAAACAACAACCAAAGATCCCACATCATCGAGGGTCGGTCAAGCCAAAATTTCAAAAACAACGACAAACAAGCATTTATATTTCCACTGAATAATGTGAGGAATAAATTCTTCCAGGTTAGCCATATCCAAAAGCGCAAAATATTTTTGTTACCATCAATTCAAAACACACAAAAAGTCCAGTGATGCTCACTTCAACATACTACCAAGATTCAATCTAAACCAAAATAAATGGCTTTCCCACCATATGTATACAGGTCATTTCTTCAGCTTAGATCATCTTCTTGCAATGAAGCAACAACTCTGTTGAGCCTTGCCTGTCGATGAAGGAATAAAAATTCCATCTTCTTTCTTCTCATTCCGCAAGTTCAGCTGCTTTCTTCGTTTCTTTTCATCAAGCACCATCTCTTTTCAAAACACTAATTTCTTTTCTCGAAACAACAATAAATGTTTGTTTGTTATTTTAGTCGACATTCGAATTTGGAAAAGTTCGAAAGCCCTTCGAAAGTCTTTGCTCGAGTTAATGCAATGACTTCTTGAAAAATGAGCGCCATTTGAACGCTTCTTGAACGCTTCCAGCCCAAGCTGATTTTCCGATCTCTTCTTTAGATTTCCTAATTTAAACCTTAAGGAGATTAAAACAAGGCTTATCTAGTACCGGTAACCAGGTGTATTATCTCCGTAGCTTTTAAGAATTGGTATATCTAAACGCACGAGGCGACACTTTTTGTAAAAAACGAATTTAACCATCCGTAATTCCAGGTCTCTCCGCCGCGATTCTTCTAGGTTTGATCTAAGGAAGGGCGGACGGCTTTCTCAATCATTTTTGCGTTTGAAAGATTAGATATATATAGTAATTTTTCATTTGCGCTCCCCAGCGTAGGTGAGATTTAAAGGTACATATACACGATAGCAAAACTGCTTCGCTCATGTATATTCGCTTCGCAAAAATTTCAATATTTCGAGTAGATATTGCCAAATAAGTGATTTTTATGGCGTTTTCATACTGGTCTGTAAAATACCCAAAACGACATTAAAAAATTGCCACCCTATTTTTTTGGGTTCTACTAAGGTGAAATAATATCTCAATCCGTTGAGAAAGTGCTTTTATCAGAAAAATCAAACGGGACTTATTTCACATGTATTCTGACCCTGACTATTTTCAAAAATAAACAATTTGTTTCTAAATGAAACGATTTGTTCCAAAAAGAAACGATTTTATTATGATCGAAACGAATTTTAATCATTTCAAATGATTTGCTTTTATTTACGAATTGTATCTAAATGAAACGATTTGACTTTTTACGATAAAATTTTCATTTTCAAAAGAAACGATTAAAACCGATTTCATGTTTTTCTAATCGTTTTAAAAAATAAATGGGACGATTTTCAAACGAATTTATCATTTGAAAAATCGTTTAACTGTTTCTTCTTAAACGTTTTTTTTTTTGAAACGATTGGAACAAAGTTTGTGCACGGTCCCTTACGTGATCATATATCACGTATCTGGAAGATAGAAACTAATATACTAAGTAGGTTTTATTTGATTTTCTAATCGTCATTTATGTAACAAGTTCTAATCCAAAAATAATACTTCTTACTTTATATCTCAAAGTGAAGATCAATCTTGTCAGTTTCTTGTGTCTTGGCCTTTCTATATCTTCATATGTAGATCGTGAGAAAGCTACCTGTTTGAACTCGGATTGCGTGACACTTTAGGAATAATTTAGGGACTGACCTTTCAGCCTTTTCCTACACAGTTATTTGAGGATTGTGCAAGGGCCCGCAGTGCAATCCCGATTTTATGAATAAAATCGAAGCAAACGATCTAATACTG
>NW_027103528.1:368966-400300 GCF_902728285.1 Clytia hemisphaerica | reverse complement strand
TTCCACATTTCCTTAGTTCATTAGGAATAAGAAAATACCCTATCATCATAACTTAATTCCAATAGATTTCGATTTAGAGAGGATTTATTTAAAAAATGTCTCAATTCGAGTAGTATCCAATCAACTTCGATTCAGATTTTCACCTGAAAAAATCAATTCAAGTTAAAACTTAATGTCTAGAAATAATCAGTAATATGTAACATTTTGCTCTGAAACAACTTTTTATGAAGTTGAACTATCGTTAAGGCTACCGTGCTAAAAAATGAGAAACCTACATTCTCGGGGTTTACTACATTCTCGGGGTCAGGTGCTGTACATCCCAAATAAATAAATACCTTGGAGCTGGTGGCCTCAAATTAAAAATCCCAGTCATTAGTGCACTAACTCGGGGGTAATGAGTCGCTGCCCAGACTCATTGGATCTAGACCCCAGGACCAGTACTTTGGGAGTTGATGAGATGTCCTTGAGGCAAAGAGATCCACTGTTGGTGTGCCTAGTTTTAAACATAATTTGGCAAAAACCCTTTTGTCTAGCATCCACTCGCTTGAATCCCTTGTGTTCCTGGATTCCCAATCTGCGTCCCCATTTAGGGCCCCCGGGAGGTACTCTGCAGTAACTGTGATCCCATGTCTCAGAAGGTATTCCCAGATTTCCTTGCTCACTTGACTTAGAGTCACACTCCTTGTCCCCCTTTTTTGACTAGATACGAGAGTGCCGTCATGTTGTCTGTTCTCACATGAATAGAATGAACTTTCTTTCTCAAAGTGAACGTTAATATCGCTAGATGTATTGCTTTCAGTTCTAAAATGTTGATATGTAGATTGCTCTCCTGTTCCGACCAGGGACCCCTCACTGACAAACCCCCTGACACTGCACCCCAACCTTCCTCCGAGGCATCTGAAGTTATTACCATTTCCGGTGTCTGATTTATGAGTGTAGAACCATTGTTCAGATGTAAATTGTTGATCCACCACAGTAACTCCTCTTTGGTTTCCTCTGATAGAGTCACAGTAGCCTTGTAAGATCCTTGAGCTAATAAGGTCTGTATTTGTTGGGTTTGGAGTGACCTGTAGTATAGTGGGGCCGGAATAACTGCCTGGGCTGTAGAGCAAAGTCTCCCTATTAGTTTGGACAGATCCAATACTGACACTGTTTCCTGGTCTAACATGAATTGACATTGGTTTATTATCTTGGTTAGCTTTTCCTGAGGAAGGTACATTTTCATCTCCTGAGAGATGACCCCTAAGAATTCTATTCGATGACTTGGTACAAATACTGATTTCTTTATCCTCTATTGCTTCCTTGAGGGTTTTCCCAAATATCAGGATGTCGTCCAGAAATATAATCAGGCGATAATTCAATCGCCTCATTAGAGCTGTTGGTACCTTCATTAGTTTTGTAAATAACCTTGGTGCTGGCCCTAGACCGAAACACAAACATAGGAATTGAAAAACTTTTTGCTTCCATTGAAAAGTTACATATTTTTGAGAGCTTTTGTGAAGTGGGACTACAATATATGCGTCCTTTAGATCTAGCTTCAAGAGATAATCTCCTTTTTCCAACAGTTCTTTGACTAACGATAGACTTTCCATTTTGAAGTGAGAGTAAGGGATGAAGCTGTTCAATTCCTTTAAATTTATCACTGGTCTGTGACCTCCTCCCTTTTTGTCTACCACAAATATTTGACTCAGAAATTGATCCACTTTTGGAATCACTTGGGTTATAGCACCATTCTCCAACATTTCCTGTACCTCTTTGGAAATTATATCCTCTTCTTCCTTGCTGAAGGTTGGTTCTTGAGGAATTTTTCTTTGATATGGTTCCTCCCTGAAAAGTATTTTGTAGCCCTGGACTAAGTTCAATATCACCTTGTCGTTCGTTAATTTTTCCCAGTTCTTTAGAAAGAACTTTAGCCTTCCTGCTAAGCATAGGGATTCTGGGATCTGACTCTTGAACTAAGATTTTACTAATGTATGGATTTGAGGGAAATCCCTGATTTGTAGAATTTCTGGTAAAGTTTTGTTGGAGGAGGTTGCTTGCCCTTTTGCAAAATAATTTGAATACATTCTTACCTCTTCCTCCTCTAAAGGGAGGGGGTTTCAGGGGGTACCCGATTCCGCAATTCCGCCAATTTTTACTCCAATTTCCGTCAAACCGTCTTAAATTGAACCAAAATTCCGTCACCGAAAATTCCTTTGAAATTCAATATTTTTGTCGAAAATTCCGCAAATTTGGAATATCTTTTACCAATTCCGAAATTCCGCAATTTTTTTTGCTAAATTCCGTTTTTCCGCACTAAAATTGTCTAATTTTCCGTCTCCGTCAGAGAACCCAATTTCCGTAATTCCGTCTAAATTTTCGCCAAATTCCGCCACTCCGTCCGAAAAAAGGGCCGATTCCGCTCCTCCGCCAAACGTGAAACCCCCCCTCTAAAGCCTGCTCCTCTGGCATTGGCATTGCTGGGTCCTCCACGTGATGACCAAACCCCACGCCCCCTACCTCGGCTTCCTCGGAATGTAAACGTAGGTAAGGGACCCCTTCGAAAGGGCTGATTCTGACCGCTTGATGATGGGACGTGGGAACGTTTAGGTTGGAGTGCTCCAAGCATTTCACGAGCTTTTGTTTTAACTTTGACATGCTTTTTCAGATTGTCTTTGAATGTTTCACCGAACAGATATTCAGGATCATTGTCAATTGTCTCTTTTTCCTCTTTTAAGATGGTTTTGACCTTAGCTTTGTCCTGTACTAAGGCTGATAAAACTTGATGTCTTCTTGTGTACGATAGGGTGTTCAGGGCTTGACCGAGTAGGATTATCGACTGTTCGAACAGGGTGCAATGCCATGTTACGTTATTGAGGGCTTCATTCTCCTCAGGGTTGTTTTCAGCAGCATTGAAAGCAGCTTCTTTCTCCTCTTCTAAGGAAACCTAGATTTTCGATAAAGGTCCAAGGATGTTTCGAACTTTTTCCTGGATTTGGTAAAGCCTGTCATCATTCTTGACCGAATACTTCTTTTTGCTTTCTTCTAAGAGTTCCTTCAAAAAGGAGTCCAATTTCTTTGATTTCTCAACGTTATTAGGGACTGGATTTTCTTCTAACACTTTATCTTTTAAAGTTATTTCGGGAATGTATTCCATGAGGGCTTCCCTCACATAATCAGCCAGTTCTTGTGGCATGTCCCATTTGCTATTGGCATCTTTTGATGCTTGAAATCTTGCCCTCTTTCTTGGGGGTTCTACAGGTGCGTCTCCACCTTGATCGCCTTCGTCCTCGACTGCCGGCAAACCATCATCAATGGGATCTTCAACGTTATTTTCCATTTTGACAGATCTAGAAAAATGTTTTGCAAACATTTTATAAGAAAAGTAACCCACAGTAACAACTTACCACATAGTAACAACTTTTTGTTAAATAGTAATCATAATCAAGATTGATTGGTAAGATTTAATGAGATCAAATTACTTACTTCGAAATCAGAAATTTTTGTTTTTGAGACGTCCTTTCACTTCGCGAGAATGAACGAAAGAGGTTGATTTTGAACTGTGGACTTTATATAAGCGAGATGAGCGGAACGCCAGTATTAGATCGGGCGGAGATTTTATGATATGAAATTTACCTGTGTCACAATATTAAAATAAATTTAATTTGTTGTTCTACGGGCCCGACCGACCCTATTTTTGCTAAAATCAAAAAAATAATAATATTGAATTACCAATAAATATATTTTACACACTACTTATTTGTAGGAATCAAATTTGAGTAAAGCTGAAAATTAATTCAAAAAATTGAAAAATTTAGAAAATCAAGCATTCCATACACTAATATTTTATTATGATCTTCATCGAAGATAAAAAAGTGAATTTTTGAACCAGATATTTTTTGGAAAACATTTTCGGTACTTTACCAACCCTGATAAATGAAAAATTTATTTTTATTTTACCGACCGACCCAACGATCTGCCCGTAGAACAACAAATTAAATTGGTCTCGCCTAACCGTGTAAAGAGAGGCCCCGAGCGTTTTTACGTGATCAGTGGTCAAAACGTGATCCGTGATTTGGACTTCTTCAAAGGGATGTGTAAGACCAGAGTCACCGCGGGGGAGGGGGCTCATAAAATACCTATTTTTGAGTTTTTTATTAAAGTTTTAGAAATTCAATAATTGTATGAACCTCCAGCCATCCAGATTTTTAATCTAATTTAAACTCGACGCAAAGACCCGTACCATCTATTTGCCTAGTCCACTCCCGTGTGTCTAGGTTATTAGAACCGGAAGTACGTTGTAAATATTTCACGTACTCTTAAAGTAACCTGTTTGAATATTTCTCATATTGCACTGTCGATTCACCAATTATATCAATGTTGCTAAATATCTTTCCAATATCAGCCTTTTTTTATATAAAAGATCTAAAAAATAAATCTGTAATGGCCGCTGATCTGTTTACTGTCTCAGCAAAATCGAGCCCATACTAAAGTCAACTTTATCTATATCAAATCGACCCCATGTTGAGGTCTTTAATGTAACTACAAAGACCACCCTCCAGTCCGATAAATCCAAGTCCGAGGCACAATAAAAGTCATATTTGAGAAAAAAGGGAAATCCCCACGAAATCCTATAACCACAAACGATTTGGAGCTGCTCTAACTTAGGTTGGAAGGGTGGCGTTTTAACTCTGAGTTTTAACGCTAGACTGAAGACTTAAGACCTAAGGATCTGAATGTTCCAAAAGTTCAAGAATAATCCAATAGGGCTCAGAATTTAGTGTGGAAGTCTATAAACCCCTCCCGAATTGAAATATTCGAATAAATTGATCAATTAGCCCAAAAGCGCTTTAAATTGCTAAAAACGAGGAATTAATCAAAATTTTCAATATATTTTGACCAATATTGCAGAAATCGCATCACGAAAACTATTATGCAATTAAAAAAACGCTATGTGTGAATTGAAGATAACTACGGAAATAAATTAACTCCGAGACTGCCTTACTCCTTTATTTCCTTGCTGTTTTCACTTCACACTTGAAGGGGCTATCTGAACCTAAAAAAGTACAGAGTTCTGTTGGGTCGTTAGTGTTTATAATGTAATATGGACATTCACCAATATCATATGAGTGAAAACCAAGTGGTGACAAACATCGTTCATTGCTTTGTTTTCATTGGACCGTAAGTTAAGTAAACTTATAGTTTAACTTATGTTATTTATATAAAAGCTGTTCATTTTACAAGAGTTATTTCAAAACGATGATATAAATGCATGGTTTGTTGTGGTTGTTTGGATCTACTGTGTCGCAGATTTTAGCTTAGTTTGTGGTTCTTATTAGGAGCTAGGGACTCAGACCAAGTTTAGAAAATGTGCCTTTGGGTTAAGAGTGGGCTTTTGATAACGTTTAAAACTTATAGTAGAGGCCACTATGTCTTCCCGTGTGCAGCAACTTGTGCAAAGGGATTTTATTATTGAATATTGTTCCTTGAATGTAAAAGATTTAAGAGGTGTGGCCGGGTGTGATCACCCGTTGCCATTGAAACTGACGTCATTGGTTACTGTGGCAACCAAAGTAAAAAGTCGTCAAAAAAGAAAACTTTTTGTTCCTTTTGAAAGAACATGAAAAACTGCTAAAGAAAAAGGTCACAACCTATATCGGGAATTATTAAGGAAATAAGGCAAAATGACGTCATGAAAAGATGACGTCATCGAAAAATTTCTAATAGATACGCGTTGGATGGGAGGCACGGGCCAGCTAACAGAAGAATTAGTGCTGGTGAGAGAAAAAGGCTCAGTCGAACACTAACAATCACACCTACCGAGGGCAACTCTTGTCTGGTGGAGGCTAGATAAATGAGAACACCACCAGACAAGATCAACTTCGATGCAGCCGCTGACTCGTTGATTGGGATGATCGAAGAAGATATTAAAGGCATTAAGTTACAACATACTATCACCGTCGGACAAATTCAAGACTTTTCTTGTAAAAATTGGTTGGGTGAGAAATTTTTTCAAAGTTTATTGTGGAATAGATGAGTTGTCAACAAAATAGACTACGCCCAAATGGAGCAGATTATAAAGCTTGTTTACAATACACGAAAAGACCACCTTGTTTTACCCTTTTCCCTAGCTAAGAATACCGTAGTAAGTGCCGTTACCCATTCGAAACAGTCAGTTAAAGTGCACTGGCACATGGGGGCTCGTACCAGCATCTACATGACCTCTTCAGTGGGTCAGCACGTGAGCCTAAAATGGTACCAGACACTGATTGTAAAACCATGTTCGATAATGGACAGGTGCTTGGTAAAAATCTTCTTCAGAAAATACCAGCCAGTGTGATAGCCGTACATGCACAAATACCGATCCCAAACTCACGACTTCAATGGAATGAGCAATTCAAACCAAAGCATTTGCATTTCATCGACCCCTGAAGAAAATGGTAATCGAGAACTGTTTGAACGGTTTCAGGACGACTTTTTGGAAAAGAGATTGAAGGGAAGGGCAGAAAAGCAGGACGTGGTAAAAAAATCAAGGACAAGCATGCCCTATATAGGGAGTCGAAACTTTGCAGGACCTGAAGTCTGTTAACAGGACTGCTTGTCGTTGGTGCTTTGGTACAACTAAAGGAAACTGACCCTAGTGATAATCAAGGAAGACAACACCAGTGAAGAAGACACGGATGAGGATGAATCCAACGTTGACTTTAGTGTAGACCCATCAATGGACCCATCAATGGAGATTGATAGCGAGAGTGAAAGTGAGAGTGACTCTGCTATGGAATTGGGCATGTTTGATAATGGCAACGCCGTTGACAAACTATCAGAACTAAACGAGGCAATTGTTAAAGAAGTAAGATCCTATGCTTATTATTACTATTTTTAAAAAGAGGCCGACGTGGCATGAAGGCCAAAAAGGTCCAGAGACGATTCCCGGACAATTCCCCCTGGTGAATTCCACCCTGTGAATCCCCCCCCCTGGTGAACTAAAAAATCATGTAAATTTACAAAGAGAACTTTTAAAAATAGAGTGAAAGGAATTTGAAATTGATACTCTTAATGCTTTTTAGAATAAGCTATAGATTGAAAAGAGAGGAAGAAATTCTCGTTTGCGTCAGTTATTCAATTATCTTAAGTTTTTATTATGTAATTAAATCAATAGGTGCCATGGGTTGATTGCGAAACTGACATGGAATGATATTTTATAAAATTATTTTTGAGGCCTTTGCAATAGTCTTATTTCTAAATCAATTGGGTGTCCAAATCCGTAAAACAATCAAGAAAAACAGTTTTTTTGATAAATTCATTTGAAAATGAAAATGAAATGTCATTTGAAGGAACTTTTACAATTCTTTCGAGCTAAGAAGAGTAAAGAAATCAGAAGTCATGGAGTTTACTGAAACGGAAAAAGGAAGACCTAAAATCATCAAAGATAGATGTATTTACACGTTTCAGAAAGAGTTGGCAAGCGGCTTAAGAACTTTCGAGTGTGTATTACGACGCAAGGACAGTCAATGGCATGCCTTCATCAAAATTGATGAGCATGATGAATTTGTGGAGCAAGTCAACGAACATACTCACGCTACCTCCCACACTGAGGCTTAAGTGACCTAAATAAAAGTGAGTTTAAAACGAAGAACTCAGAATACGACTGACAACCCACAGCAAATGTTATCTAGGGAGCTTAGAAACTTGAGTGAGAATGTTGCTGCAGACTTGTCAGACATTGAAACAATGCGACGCAACATCCAAAAAGTTAGAGAAAAAGCGGACCAACCAGCGAACCCGTTGAGCACGGAAGACGTCCCTGTTCTACCACACAACTTCCACGTAACAACAGTTGACGATTTTTGGTTTATGAAAGTGGCGTTGGAGATGAAAATAGAATTTTCATTTTCGCATCGGACATTGGTATTCGGCTTTTAGAGGAATCTGCACACCGGAACTTTTAAGGTCTGCCCGGAGATATTGTTCCAGTATCCCGGTAATTTACCGGAGCATTTTTGCCGATATTTGAGTAGTTTTTTGGCCGGTACGCAGATATCCCGGTATTTCACACCCTTGGATGCCCCCTTGTATGTTATTTTCAAAATTTTGTTAATTGTTATTGGGTACATTGATGTTATTTATAATTCTTTTTTTCTGAATATCTTTGTTAAATGTTATTGAAAAGATTTTGTTAATTATTATACACGCAATTAGTTGAACTAGTAGTTTTTTGAATATCTTTGTAAAATTTCATGAGAATAATTTTGTTAATTATTATTATACATAATTAGTCGAACTGTTACTTTTCTTAATTATCTTTGTTATGTATTATTGGAATAATTTTGTTAATTATTGTACACAATTAGTTGAGCTAATACTTTTATGACCCAGGGACACTTGGTTAGCCGGCTGACAGCATGTGAGGCGTAAAATTGGCTTTAAAAATCGCACCCTTAGCTTACAGTGCAGCAAAAAATCGGCAAATTTGGTACCCTTACAGTGCATTTCAACCCTTTTAGAGCATAAAAACCTGAAATTTCCACCTTACAGTGCATTTATCTAAACGTCTACCCTTACAGTGTACTGTCCTTGAAAAACACACCCTTAACCGCCGCACATGCCGTCGGTCAATTTGCCTGTTTTTTTGTTTTGTCAATTATTGTACACCATTATTCGAACTAATAGTTATTTTAATATCTTTGTTAAATGTTATTGAAATAATTTTGTTAATTATTATAACACAATTATAGTTTACCGGATCGATTTTTTTGGTTTTGGGCTTTTATTTGAGAGGGTGTTAAAAAGAAGAGGTTTATTAAGTAAATAATTTGTTTGAATAAATTCATCTAAATAATTTGTATCAAATGCCACTTTAAAAGTAAATTGGAAGATTGATGTAGAAATGGGTCAATATTACTTTGAATAAAAGAATGCGATTTTTGACCTATATCATATAGTTTTTTTTCATATAAAACTTCTATATTACTATGCGCTCCAAGAGGGGGCGGGGCGTTTACTCGAAGTAATACGGTAACTAATATCTTTCAAATTTTCTTTATTAAACTTTTTCAAATAAGTCTATCTTACTTAAGATTTCATGTTCTTTCCAACGGAGCTTGACGAACTCTCTCGAGATATACTCGTTTGAAGTTCTGTCCGTCCGGAAAGGGTTAATTACACCCGGGGCATTGGGTTTTCCAGCTAACAGCATGTGCGGCGAAAAAAATGGCTTTTAAAATCGCACTCTTACAGTGTAGCAAAAATTCGCCGAAATTCATACCCTTACAGTCCACTTTTCCCAAATTTTCAACCCTTTTAGAGGATAAAAAAATGAGACCTTTTGGGCAAAAAGACTGAGTGTTCCTCAGCGCGAAATTTCCCACTTTGCATCTCGTTGTCGGTACCGTAAAGATGTTATACTTTCGATTTGATAAAACAATAACAAACATGGCGGATGAACATGTGTAGGAATATTCCATGTGTAGACTCACATTAATCAAAGATAGAACTTAATATCAGTCTAAAACACCAGGCGTTGTTACATAAAGAATGGATTTATTTTAATGGCGGTGACGGAAATGAGTTTTGAATGATCGAAGGTAATTTTCATGTGAAATGGAGAAGAATGAGGTATTTTTAACTTTGATTGAATCAAAAAACAAATCAAACACTCTTTTTTATTCTTCTGCTGGCCACACTTGTGCATCTTCTTTAAATGGTGATCCAGACAATCCCAAAGAAGTGCTGGACACAATGAAGAAGGAAATAGCTCATATTCAAATTCAAATGGAATTTATGATTTGGGTGTCAATAATATAACAATAGCGTTCAGTTTGAGGTCGTTGTTGTTATTTTCTGCCTGCGCGGTTTGATCATTAGCCCGAGAGTGTCATTTGGGCCCGACGCGAAGCGGAGGGTGCAAATGGCACCAGATCAGTATTCTGACAACAATTTTGTCCGACAACGTTTTAAAAAATATAAATAGAAAGCGAAATATGAATCGTTTTCGAACAAAATTTGTGGATTTATTTTATAGATTCAGACTTTTTTACTGTCGGACTAGAAAGTGTCGGACTATAGTGACATGCACATCTGACCTGTCTGGTCATTAAAATACAAAATGGTAGAGTACCGTCAATTGGGGTTACTTTCATAAGTGAGGGGTAACATTCATCACCTGCAGACTACAACATTTTCTGGTCCTCGATTTACGAAAGCCCCAGAAGTCATGACATGAATAGTTTACATTCTAGCTAAATCCCGGGGGAGGGTTAATTAGGCAAAATGGGTGACGGGTATGTGCGAGCCATAAGGGTACCTCTTCTCATGACTCAAAAGTCTCTCAAAGGGGTACAAAATCATAAGTCAGTCTCTCAAAGGGTCCCAAAGTTATCCACTTTTAGGCTACAGCAACCTCAAAGCATGTAAACAGTTTAACTTCAAGCCTCACAGAAATGATGGAAGTAACATTTGAAGACTTGGGCAAAAGAAAACCTAGTAAAATATATTTTAAAATTCACTCATTCGAATTTTTTCACAAACAAAAGTTCAAAATATTTTTTGGACCATACACTTTGTAAATCAAATCTCTTTTGTTCCATGATTTCTAAAAGATTTGCTGTAGTGAAAAATTCATTTTACACTATTGGTCTAGATTTTATGTTCCAAGACATTTTATTATTTATTTGCCCACTATTATATGGCTACTTCTTTAACCCTATTATTATCAGGCTTTTTCGGATTTTGTATTCTCAAGGGGGGGTGTTTTCCACCAGCCTTGTATAACTTTTGATCTAGAAAAGGTATGGACTTGAAATTTGGCACAAATGTTCTCTACCATAAAAGGAGTTCATAGAAAAAAATTTGGGTGGATGACGTCATCATAAAGGTGATGACGTCATCACAAAATTTCACAATTATCGCTGACCAATGAGAATTTACTATTCAATAAAATAGCAATTTAAGTTGAAGGAATGGAAATTTTTCAATTCTGTTTTAAATTTCTAAAAGCCAAAAAGAATATCTATAACATATTTGCCGGTTTTTAACATACTAATAAAATCGAGGTTTAAAATCTATGCAGAAAATGAGTAAATTTTTTCAAAAAACAATGATGTCATTTTTGATGACGTCAGCAGTTTTTGAAAATTTTTAAAATATTTTTTAAAATTTATCATTGATACCTAAAACCTGTCAAATTTTGAAGTCAGTTGGATGCCTAGATCAAAAGTTATGCTAAATTTAAGATTTTGGGATTTTACAGGGTTTTAGCTGGATTTTATGACATGCCTGCACAAAAAAGTCATAAAACCTGATCTGGTAGTTGTATAATGGTAAAACTTGGTATACATGCTGCTAATAGGATTATATTAAAAGTCAAAAACTTTCAGAGTGTTAAAAATAATTTTCAGTTAGCTATTAGCAAAAGAGTGCCAGCCTGGTGGAAAACACCCCCCCCTGATAAAAATAGGGTTAAGATAATAAACTGGATGAAGAAGATGAAACTGATGATGAAGAGGATGACATGGATCCATTCAGTGATTTGAGAACATTAACAGAGCCTCAACCTTTGGCACCAGGCCTAAACATTTCATTGCAAAATTCTATCTTGTTGCACTTGACATTTGCTAAAAGACATAACCTAACAAAAGCTGCTTTAAAAGATCTTCTTAAATTAACCAATCTCCACTTGAAGAAGCCAAATAGTTTTCCATTAACACTTGCAAATATGTACTCAAGTATTGGTTTAAGTGAAGTAGGAGTTACCAAGAAATTTTACTGTAAGAACTGTTTTGCCTTATTAAATGAAAGTGATAGCAAATGTTCAAAGTGTGACTTTGCTGGAAAGGATTTCTTTATATTCAATGACATTGAAGAACAGCTACGGAAACAATTTCAAAGTAAGTTTGGCAATCTACTTCCATTTTTAGTGATAATTTTCAATAAAGTTGTTCATGATTTTATATCCGGGGGTACTTAGGCAAGTGAAGAAGGGTACGGGTATGTGCCACCTTTTAGGATGCCTTTTTTACCTTCAAAATCCTGATAAGGCTTGTGAAAATCACAAAATTTAACTTCAGTCCTCCTAAGGGCTGTGAAAACAGGGAAACCCAATTTCTTGACTCTGAAAAGCCTAAATTTCAAGCAAAAAAGTCCCAATAAGGGTCACAAAATTCATTCCAGTTTTTGTTCTTCAATTATTATAACTTCAAGTATATAGATTGTTTTATTGGCTTTATTTTCTTTTTTTGCATTTTTTTACAGAGTCAGTCTTTGAAGACAATTTATTTCAACCTCCATTAAGAGTCCATAATAAAGACACTGTTATTAGGGATATTTATGATGGAAAGTTTTACAAAAACCTTGTAAATGATGGATATTTTCAAAACGATGGTATTAATCTTACTTGCCAATTAGACAGTGATGGCGTTAGTTTGTTCAAAAGCAGTACCTATTCTGTTTGGCCAGTTTACCTCCGTATCAATGAGTTGCCACCAATTTTTCAGGTATCTAGTTTTTAAACTTAAAAGTGTTATAGGATTTCTTTTGGTAGCAACTAATTTATCATGCCAATTCTCTCCTTTGCATTTTATGTATTATTGTACAATAGATTACGATAATTTCTTTGCATCTTTTAATGCTATGTAAATTATTGTACCGTGAGTCCGTAAAAAAAGGAAATGGAAAATTGTAAACAAAAAATTCTCATAAATTATTTCTTATGGGATGCAATTAATGTGTTACAAAAACTTGATTAATAATAAAGAACATAAAAGAGAAACATCAAATTTAACGACTTTGTGAATTACTTTCTCTTTTTTGAACACGCATTAATTACATCCCATATAAAATGATTTTATGAGGATTTTTTTGTTTACCATTTTCTATTTCCTTTTTTTACGGACTCACTGTACAATAATAATTTCTCTGTGTTATTATTTGACGGGAATTAATGAATGGTTAAAACTCTTATCTATTCATTTTTTTAGAAACAGTAAAGAATTCAAATTACTTCCATGCCTTTGGTTTGGGAAACATAAACCATACATGAGAACATTTTTAAGACCTTTAGTGGATGCGATGAAAAAGCTATTCAACCCAGGTATGACTGACTTTAAAGTCTCTAACCTTAGATTAAAGATGAAAGATTTTGTTATTAGAAAGTATCAATAATACTGTACCAATAAAACAGTTTGAATAACATGTAATAGTGTAAAATTGTTCCTATCTAATTTTATTCGCTAAATGGTTTTTCTCCAGTAATTATCTAATTGACTCGCTTAGTTAATGAATATACCTTCGCCCCGGTTAACCCATGTCGTGTGAGGGGAATAGGGTGCCATTATTCAGATGAAAGATGAGAACCGACTGACATTGTGACCAATGAAGTATAAGTATTTCTCAGGCAAGAAAAATATAAGATATTATATGAGACATTTAAGATTTTTTCCTGTGATATCTATATCTATCTTTTGATTCATAGGTATTTCTATAACGTTCATTGATCAAACTACGAAAAATTGTGCGAATGGTCATTTCTGGAGGTCTATTTGACCTGCCTGGTACGAACCTACCCTTTCCTTTTGGCTATTGTATGTCTGTAGTGTCTATCTGTGTACCCAATCAAAAGCTTCAACAACAGCAAATTTAATTTTGTTTTAGCCAAATGTCTAGCACAAGAAATGGTACAATTTAATGGTTATTTTGGATGCAGCTTTTGTGAAATCAAAGGTGAACAAGCAGCTTCGACTGGTAAAAAGAAAGGAACAAAAATTGTGTTCCCTTTGAACAAAGATTCTTTACCAAAATTGAGACAGCAAGATAGGACTATTGTTCAAGGAATACTTTCACTGGAACGAAACAAGACGGTAAATTACACTATTAAAATTGTCTTTAAGCAACTTCTTTACTATTTTCAAACGAAAGGTGTGGTTGCTGATTTGCAATTTCTATCTTTTTCTTTTTTTAAAGGTTTTTGGAATTAAAGGATACTCAATTTTAGCTGAACTACCATATCTCAATATAATATGGAGTTTTCCGTACGACTACATGCATGGTGTATTTTTAGGTGATTCAAAGTAAGTTGATATTTTGGTATCTCAATTTATTGAAGTATGTATAAAGTATATAATTTCTTGGTTTTAATAAAAAATATTGAACTACTTACTGTGTTGTATCTTTTTAGTACATGGATTCCATCATGCGTTGTTTTCTAAAAATTCTTAATTTTAGCTAAATTACTCTTGTCTCAGTGTGATATGAAGCTATGCCAATGATTATAAACAGCTTTAGGTTTCTCGAAATAAATAATACTTAAAGGATTCATTGTCTTTAAGGGACTCTGGAGAAGTTCTAACAAATGACTCTGACAACAAAGACATAAAATAGCTTCACATTACCTATTCTCAGAACTTTGGCAAGTTTATGGTTCGATTCATCAAATTCCAAGAATGCGTGGTATCTTGGAGGATTGAGTAACATTGTTGAAAAACGCCTTCTTGAAATTAAACGTCCTGATGAAATCTCAAGACTTCCCAGAAGCATTATAAACCATTGTGGCTACTATAAAGGTGAATTTCACAGTTTTTCAATCATTTCCAAAATATCCAGTTCCAAAATTATTGAAACTGTCAACATTTATCATTTCAGCTAATGAGTACCGCAACTGGCTGTTCTTTTATGCTCCTGTAATTCTTCAAGACGTGCTTCCTGAACCTTACTATAGGTATGTACCCTGATGTTGTATTCAACCATAATTTGTTTTGTTTTTCAGTAGTAGGTTTTGCAAGTATGTCCTCAGTTTTGTTTGTTTATCTATATTGATTTTTGAATATTTTTCACTTCAGCCATTTTCTTTTGCTTTCAAATGCTATATTCACTACCAGGCCATAAAACATTGATTAGGCCCATGTTCAATGTTTTTCGTTGACTTTCAGCAAGTTTTATTGACTGTCAAGAGCAAATTATTGACAAAAAATATTTTACATTGACTGTCAATATCTTCCTTTTTTGATGTCAATGTTTTGTATTGACTGTCAATATAAGTAATGATCAGTCAATGCAAAAAATTGACTGTTAATATTGACGGTCAATATATTCTATTACTTTCCAAGAAAATTGATTGACAGTCAATGTAAACTATTCTTTGTCAATAATTTGCATTCGACAGTCAATAAAACTTGCTAACAGTCAATGAAAAACATTGAACATGGGCCTAATCAATGTTTTTTGACCTAGTAGTGATTCATGTTGCAAGAAGAAGAATTAACAACAAAAAAAATATCTGACTCGGAGGAAATGTTGTTTATATTTGTTGAAAGGATGGATAAGGTGTATAGTAAGTCTTTTTTTATTAGGCCAAATAGACTGCCCTTGATGCAATATTGTTTGCAAAATCTTTTAATGACTTTAGCCCTTAATAAGATTATGGTATTTAATAATCTTTAAAATAAGAGAACACTTTTTATACATCAATATATTCAAACTATAGATCTTTTAAAACTTCGTAACTTTTATTTTCCTCTCAAAGGTAAAGCAGACTGCAAATCCAATGTTCAAAATGTGCTTCATTACCCAGAACAAGTCAGATGGAATGGGCCTTTATGGGCTTCAATGTCTGGATTCACTTATGAAAATTGGAATGGGGAGTTTAAATTCTTGTTTCATGGAACTCAAAAAATTGAGCAACAGGTAATGAATAGAGTTCCCATTAATTCAGTCCATTATACTTAAATCTTAGTTTTAGTATGAAATCTTCAACAAATCTTCTTTCAGATAATTTCTTCAACAAATGTACGTCTTCGTCTACCTGAGATAGCATCATCACTTGTCGAAGGGTCTTCTGAATGGCATTTTTTCCATACACTTTCGTTGACGAGGTAAAACAATAATTATTTTGTAGATACATTTTACTGTACTTATTCCAGAAAATCTTTTTCAAGTTTTTCAGTGCGTGATTTGATGTCATTTTTTTCGAATTTTAATTTGTTCTGGACAAAGTTTCATTTTCGATATTGACATGTTTAGAAATGAAGCAACACTTAAGACATGTTATGGACCATTTGATGTTTTGGATCTCAAGTACATTGATAATACCAACTTAGTAAAGCAAGAGTAAGTATTATGAAAAATAGATATGATATATAAAGACACCGTCAAAAATACAATTGAATTTCATGCCTTACTTAAATTTATATGTACAGTAATAATTTTACTGAAAATCTTGATTTACTTCAGGGACAAACTAACAAAGTTTCATAAATATGCAGCTCGTGTCAACACATTCAAGTCTGAAAGTTACAGACGATCAACAAGGAGGAATAACTTTGCTGTAATTTCTGAAGTCAATGGTGTCTCAGTTCCGGCTATTATAAAGCTTTTTTATACAGGTACCGTATAAATGTGGTTTTGATTACAAAATATGATTACTAATTAGTAATTACAAAAATAAT
This sequence comes from Clytia hemisphaerica, assembly GCF_902728285.1. Classification (NCBI taxonomy): domain Eukaryota; kingdom Metazoa; phylum Cnidaria; class Hydrozoa; order Leptothecata; family Clytiidae; genus Clytia; species Clytia hemisphaerica. Next base: position 383,885 of record NW_027103528.1, on the reverse strand, counting down.
AGATATTTCTAAAACATGCTAAAACTATTATCCTACCTTTATAGGTAAATGGAGGGGAACGCAATCTTGCTGTACTTAATATACTAACGGATTCAAATAAAAGCATATGCGGCCAAGTAGAAGAATTTAAATTTAAAATTTCACACATAAAATGCCTTCTTAGGTGAGAAATTCAGTTTTTTGTAAAATCTTTACATACTCTTTTATTTATATTTTTGGTTTGGTAAAGATCTGTAAAGATTCCTACTTTCTTTAATCAAACCAACTAAGATATGGAACTACAGAACTGAAGAGAAGTGTGAAAAAAGAATTAAAAATTGAAATATTTTTTCGCATTTAGAACGGACGAATTTGTCGTCGTGGATGTTAATTCCTTGAAGAAAAAGCAGATTTCAATCTTTTTGGATCAATTTGTTTACTTTTCAGATTTTGTTAATAGATATGAAAGCGACTAACTAGTTATTTGATTTACGATTATTTTTTAATTTGAAGAACAATCATTAGCGTTTTGCATCATTTTGCTGATATCAAAATGGGGTGAGTTCTTTTGCTTTAAATTAGTCTTTAAATCAAATCATTTATATAAATTGCCTTTTAAAATTGAAATTTATTACACTGGTGGATCCAAGACAATACAGAGCAACCACGTTGAAAAAATACAAAGGAGGGCAATCCTCTTAAAGGGATAATGCAAAACAATTAAAAGTCACTCCATCACGTTTTTCGACGTGAAGCGAGAAGCTGATCAGATTCACTTGGCTTTAATTTTGGCTATATGCAGATGTTTGATTAAATATTTGAAGCCTTTAAATGAATTTAACAACAACTTTTCCTACTTTCAAATCGATATTTTGAATTTGAACATTCATCCCTAGAAGGATAATTTTTTTTTAAACCACTCCATTCCCTCTACTTTCGTTAATACATTATATTTTTTCTTTTAGAATAATAAATGAAAAAGAGTATTAGAAATAGTAAAAATAAGATACATTTTGCACTATTCGGATTGTGCATGTACCAATTTTCTATGGGCATTGATGCCGGGAAGCAAGAAATTGTTGACAAAAATGTTGAGGATTCTGTAACGGTATACTTTTTGTTTCATGTTTTATTTTGTCTTTGCTATGAATTTAGAAATTTTTTCAAAGCCTCCTCTGGTGTAATTTTTAATTCTTTTAATTTTTGGTATAGGAAAACTATTACAAAATCACTTTTAAAATTCCAAACTATTTTTGATCCGCTACAACATTTGTACACAATAGAAAAACTAGAAAAAATACTGAAATTATTCCAAGCTTTTTTTCATCCGCTAGATGACATTTTTACAGTGAAAAAATATCGAAAAATATATCCGGAATAATTCTAAGTCTTTTTCATCCGCTAGATGACATTTTTACAGTGAAAAACATCAAAAAGTTACTTCGAAATAATTCTAAGTCTTTATCATCCGCTAGATGGTTTTCTGATTAGGTTTAGATGATATTGACTAAGATTCGGAAAAGTCATCAAACAGATGATATTTTGATGGTGTATCGATGAAAAGAATTACTAACTCGAATTTATTTCATCTGCTAGATGATATTTAGATGGCTTTTGGATGATAGGAAAAACAGGATGGTATCCTGATGATGTTCTGATGGTAGTTAGATGAGATCAATATTTGTAGGGGATGTCACGATAACTTTCACTGATAGCGCCGATTGGAGAATTAGAGAACGCCCGCCGCCTAACCGCCTATCGCCCGATGGGATTAACAAATAACGCGTGTGTAACTTGCCACGCGAGTGACGTCAAACGCTCCATCATTTTGCCATTTTTTTAATACCCCGTTCATTAACTCAAATCAAATGACTTTGGAGGTTCGGTGAAATGGTGGCCAAATTGCCGTCCCATGTTGGAGCAGTTGACAGTAAGAAAATCTCCAAATTCACGAAAAAAGTTTCCACGTTTAAAACACACGTTGCAAAAGATCTCTAAATTCACAACTAAAGTTTTCCACGTTTTAAAATGCACGCGGGGAAGAAAATCTCCAAGTTTAAGAAAAATTTTAATTGTACATGTGAGGTGATTTCAAATTATTTACATCCATATTCAATGCAATAAACCTTTTAAGAAGTATAACATAACATTCTTCATATTGGGGCCGTGGTCTTCCGGATCCGGTTATCAGCTTAAAAATTTTAAATTTATAACCGCAACGAGTTTTCACTAACTGTCACTAACTAGCAGTTAATTCATTGTTGTAGATAAGAAAACCAAGGGAAATTCTATCATTAACCAGTCAATTTTGCTCCATGTTTAAATTTTTAGCTAAAATCAGTTTATCAACCATTCCCATTGTTGCATTGTCGGCATTGCATTCGTTGGGTGCAAACTTTTTTCATATTGCAAGTATGTAATTTTTCAGGTATACAGTTTTATTCACAGTCACTTGCCTTCGTACGATTTATGTAAATATACAAACAAAATTGAAGTTAGTTTGTTGTGAAAGTTGATAAAATGACCTGTTTTTCCAAGACCAAGAGATTGTATCATCCCTCATTCCAGCTCATTCCAAACCAACAGAATGTAAACGAAACATCAAATCCAGAAAGGAATATTAAGAAAAGTCACTATCGACCATTCCTTGTGACAATCGTACAAAAATCATGATCCAATTCAACTCATCAAAGCATAAAAACCAAAGCAAAGAAAAGTAGCGAAAGAGCAAAAGTTGTTGTAGTTTATTTTTTGCCATCTTTGTTTTGACAGTTAGAAACAAAGCAGTATGGTCCGATCGACAATACGCTTCTGAAACGGCCGACGTTGCCTGATCGACAAGGAGAATAGAGCGCCGTACGGATATTTACCACAGACGTTTCTCGAAGAAATGACGTCTTCCCCCTTACCAAAATTTTTTTTAAGGTTGTATACTTTAAGTATACACCAACTATAGTTTTTTTGTACTTTTTAGACTGTTGATATAAAATGAGTATACTCATAGAATACTTTTGCGTTTGGAGTATAAAAAAAGTTCAAATGGTTAAAATGCCATATTTGTACTTAAATTGTATTCAATTTACATGGAGTATAACAAAAGTACAAAATTCAGAAAAAAGTCAATGACTTGATGTTTAACTGCAACCCTTACTGTATGTATTCTGTACTTGCAGCATCTCAAAATTTTGATACTGTACTCAATTTGTACTTATTGAAATTCATAATTCACTTCAAAGTTTTTCATTACAATTGTAGTATACTTAATATGTACTTCAAGCTTTAAAGAACTTATTGATTTTTTAATCACTGAAACTTTAATGCTAAAACCTACAAAAAGTATACTCCACAAAAAAAGATTTACCAATTAATTCAACCAATTTCTAAGTTATAGAAATTCTGACTACAAAAATTGTACTGCAGAAAAAAGCTTTCCAAAACATAGTCATTACGCTATAATAGCCCAGTATAATATACAAAATGAATCATGTGAGGCATCACAATGATTTTTTCACAAAAGAATTTTACCAAGAAAATCACTTCAGCCACATTTTAAGGTACTCTTCTGTGCCTAATTGTAGGGATGGGAAAGCAGGGAGTGGGTACTCTGGAAGAAAAATCATAAAATGGGGGGTCATTATTGAGTGATTTCGGGGTGATTATCCCAAAAAACCCTTTTAAGGTTTTGGTACTTTTTCATAAAAATTTCATAAAATGGGTCATTATAAAATGCTATGGGGGTGATTTTTCCCAAGAATTGCAAAGTAAACCTCCTTACAATTAAGCACAGAAAAGTACCTTCCTGCCAAAATCAGGAAAAACTATAGTGAAGCAATTTTGCATATTGTACACAAATCAGAAAGAACGAATGAGTCGATCGAGAAAAGCTGGTAAGAGACGGACGGACGAACATACAAAGGTTAATTATAGGACCTCCAGGTAGGTCCAAAAATCCCATTCAATATCTTGACCTAATAATGAGATTTCCCCAAGTAAAAACCAATCATGCTTTAAAAAAATTATCCCATTTAAGTAGTACCACCAATGAGATTTTTCTCCCAGCTTTTAGGCTGTGAATAACATGACCAGTTAGTTAGTTTACAAACCTGAAGATGATAGTCTTTGCTAAACACTGGGTATAGCCACCACAAGCAATGAAGATAATTGGAAGATGATACCAAATTCCACAGTATTATTTTCTTTTTTTCAGTTATTTCATATTTGCTTTTTCAACACTTTTTTTCAGGACCACCACCCTTTGCAGTTACTACACCTTGGTAGTAACTGTTTTCAGAAAAGATTTCCAGGTACCACCCCTGTTTTTGAGTGATATCATCAAAAACATGCTCGAAATTACCCTAAATTGCGATTATTTTTCAACCTAAAACCATTTTAGTGCTAGATTTTCTTTTAATTTACTTGGTGAACAGCTGTTGAGAACATTTTAATGATAATTAGGGAAAGCATAATTTCAAAGTTGGGTCTGAGAAAAATTTCAAATTTTTTTTCGTCCATTTATAACAAAAATATTTTTTTTAACAAAGAATTTTTTCACAAAAAAATAGTAATTTTGTAGTAATTTGTAGTAACTACGTGCCCCCCCTGGTTATCAATAATCTATTATGCACAAAAATTAGACACTATCCCTTAAAGGCGGAAGCTTTTGCGCATCGAGAAAAAATATATTTCATGCTTCTATATTAATAGCCGTAGTCTGTATGTGAGTGTGAAACTGTCAAATTTTTTTTATTTGTTGTGAAAGGGAAAGTTAAATTTCAAAACAAATGAGGAAATTCCTCAGAAATGCCAAAAAATTTGATAGATTTCCAGAAAAAATTTCAAATATAGATTGATCCTTTGAAAATAAATAGAACTCGAGAACATAATTCCCTTCAAAAGAGAGAAGCTTTTTTGTGCCGCACCCAGTATAAATGGCATAACAAAGAAAAACTCTTTAGAAAAGCTAATTACAACATAGAATTGAAACTGCGATTTCTTCTAAAAACTAGTCAAAATTTCGTGAAAATGGGAAAAAGTACCATGAAAATAGGGAAAGCAAATCTTACGTTTTATGAAAAAATCTCAATTTGCTGTATATACTTTAATTCAATTTTAATTTCGCAAGATTAAATATTTGCAAGGCTAAAAAGAGAGAAATTTTCTGGATATAATTTTGCGAGTTTTTAAAAATTTTTGCCTGGATTTAATTTAGCGAATGAGACTAAAAGCCAAATGAAAATGGTCCTTTTTTGCTACAAATGGAGAATTTTGCCTCTTTTCTCCACCAAAAATGTGATTTAAATTTTTTTACAGTGGATTCCATTTCGCGAGTCAGTACTTTTTCAAAAAGTGTGAAATTTCACGAAATCATGAAATTTAATCTCGTGAAAGTTAATCCAATGAAAGTATCATCAACACTTGTCTCCTCCAAACCAAGTTTTCTCATGCAAGATTATGCAAGTGTGACGTTTCAAAACGCGAGCTAAAAAAGAAGGGCCCTTCAATGAACAACTGAAGTCAATGGAAGCAAAGAAAACATTTTCCAACACATTAAAGTGACCAAACCACCCCTTTAAAGAAAAAATAGAAGATGGTAATTAGTCCTTTTCAATTGTATTTGGGAATCGTGCAATGAATTTGAGGGATCCAAAACTTATGGTGCAGCATAATTCAATTATATCACTAACTCTGCACACATCTACTGAACACGTATCATTAATTTTGAGCATATGTTCAAGATCATGAAAATTCCCTTCAACTTTTGGCAACTCAATAACGGCAGCATATTCATATCTGGAACCATCATAGATTTCAAGATAATATTTGATGAATCCATAAGAGACACCAAATTTCCCATTGTAACAGACTGTGTAAGAATTTCTCTTCGAAACTCGACTGTAACTTCTTGATTGTAACACAGAGCCATGAAAACAAATTCTTTTGAAAATTTTGAAACTTTGCATATTTGAGAAACGATGTCTAACAATAGCTTTTTCCTTGACATCAATGCTACCATTAGACAAAAGTCCAACCACATTTATACCAGGTGAAATCATTATGCCTGTATTCTTTGCCAGTTTATGATAACCCACTGTCATTTTATTATATAGCGTGTGGCCTGTGGTACCAGGAACTAGAGTTCTAGCAATTTCCGGAATTTTGTGCTGTATGATTGAATTGCAAACTATTTGAAAATTTACACTCTGAGTCCCATGGAAAAGATGCTTAAAATCTCCATTGAAATCTTCATACCAGAAGCTGGATTGTGCCCATAAAGGACCTAATTGTCTCACCGACTTGACCATATGAAGTAGGTTGTGAGCATTATAGGTACAGTATCGCTCCCCATACAAACGCTTAATTTGGATGCAAAACTTTTTTAGCAAATAAGAACATTCTTCAAGATCCTTAATACTGATAGATTTCTGTAATAACAAGAAGAGCGACTTGACCAGAAAACAATAATGCATAAAATAATCTGTTGGGAGTTCATTCAATAATATCGGTGCAGAATAGAACAATAAAAATGATCTAAATTCACTGGCCTTCCACTGTCCAAAATCAGTTTCTATGCTTCTTGGTACACGGCTGATCAAATTTGGTAGTTTGAGAGATTTAATAGCTTTATCTATAGCTTTTACCTTTTCACCAATGTACCAGTTTTGCGATTTATAACTTTTGTTAAACCATAGTTTTAGAAGCATTTTTACAACACCAAGCAACGAATTATGCAAATAATCCAGTGCCAATCCATTCACAATATCAAACCGAGGAATTGACATTGGCCAAGACAAACCCTTGACTCCACAGACCTTTTCTTCTTTTCCACTGGTTAGCATCTATGAGATAAAACAACATGTATTGTGTAACTTGATTAAATTTTTAAACCTAGTTAGCACACTACCTTTTATAAGGGAACTTATTTTGGCGGGAACTAATTTTGGCGGATTTAGACGAAATTTGCCAAAATAAGTTCCCCGCCAAAATTATTTTTTTGTTTTCTTGCCTAAATAAACCCTGAAATTCATCAAAGTTGCACAAAATAAGGCAAAATAGAACAGATTTATGCTGTCATCCGCCAAAATTAGTTCCCGCCAATTAAATATTCAGAGAGTATGAAGCAAAATATGAGTGGTCTCCATTAAATCAATGAAAAAAATAGCAAAGTTAAAAATTGAATGAACCTTATTCTGAGCTTCCATTGCATGTTTTAGTGTTCCATCATGTGACCTTTCAGTTGCATGACCAGAATTTTGCTGGAAATTAAAAGGATAACAGCGAGTATGTCCTTTTCCTGCCTTTACTGTCATTCCTGGTTCAAGGCAATACGGACATCCATATTCACCATTGAATTGTACGATATTCTGAAATTGGCATTTCGCTGGTGCATCGAAAACACCAGAAAGAAGATGGACCTTCACAAGCTTATCACCTGCAGATGTTTCGATTTGTCTACCTAGATTTAAGATAAGAGAGAAAGGGTAAATTATAATAAGAAAGGGTAGTTTTTCCCTGGCCAAATATGAAAATAACCCTATGAAAATAACCGTGTACCAGAAAACGGACAAAATCTTTCCTCCCTCCTTTCAGCAAAGTGGTCTTATAATTTACCTCGAGAGAATTCTTTCAATTCTTTAACAAAGGGTATTAAAAATGTTTTGAAGTTTGGCTTTTTCAAATCAAACCAGAGTCCTGCAAATAATCTGTACTTTCTTTGGTATATATAACAAAACAAAAAAACATTTTTCAGTATACTCTCAGAGGTGCCTAATAAACGGCACCCTCATTAGTATCATATTAGTATCCCTCATCAGTATGATTTAATCTCAGGGAGACACTATTGTCATTGGGTACTTTGGTGGACCAACAATGTATCGATCTTACCGTATAGATGGACTTAGTTCATTTATTGTGTAGTAGATCGGCCATATTTGCATTTTAGACGATTTGAACAAGCTGACACCATCAGTATTTACTTGCAGTGATATATGAATTTCTGTCTTTTTTTGTTCCAATGTTGTTCCATGTAAGAAGCCATCAGAACTAAAATGTTTCTTATAAACCTAAAATGAAAATTATTAAGTAAATTGATAATAGACGAGATAAGAATTTAGGAATGTCACCCAACAGCAGTAACTTAGAGTGAAAAGTAAAAAACTTCCAATTGTATACCTTAAAATGATTCTCATGGTTTTTTGGAAAAACTGGAAAAGAAAATTGCCAATTTTATTTAAAATTTTGTATCATCAATTTACGATTAAAAAACAGCAATATATAGATACCTCTCCATCAATCAAGTCTTCAATGTTGTCAGGGTGCAATTTCTTTCGTGTAGTTGGATATTTCAGCTTCTCAAGAAATCCTTCATCTTAAGAAATAGGAAAATGCAACTTTACAAAACAAATTTAATTCTGTCGTTATACCTTTACTGTTTCATACATGTTTTTTTTTTAGCATAACGCTTGTAAGCATATCCTAGGCATTGCCTAAGCCTCAATTTTACAAAATTTCAAAAAATTTATCCCCCAATTTACAAGAAAACACCCATAATGTGCAAATTGCACCATCACATAAGCATAGCATAGGCATTTTCGAGGCTCAAAAAATTGGACAAAATGTACTCTTTGAATATTTCAATAAAAGAGAAACTGCATTTTAAAGAGGGGGGCCTAAAGCAGCCAGATCTAAAAAACCCTATACTCACATGTAAATAGCGACCGCAAATTTTCCACCAAAGGGATAACAAGAAAATAACCGTTGTTATTAGTCTCTGATTTACATATTGGGCATGATCCATTTTCATTTCCAATGTATACCATACAGTTTTTACAAAAGTAATGTAGACTGATGACACCACGTACTGACACAAAACATTTACGAATAAACCTTATTGAAGCTTTGAAAATATTGGGAGAAACCATGTGGATTTCAATGAGAGATAATAAATCTGTAAGCGCAGCCCCTGAAATATGGTGCCTAAAAATGAAAAATAAAAAACACAAATTGTAAAAATTCAAAAGTAAAAAACATGTTTTATTTATTTATTTTGGTTTAAATGTTTTATTTACATTTTAGCTTACATAAATTGCAGACCAGAAAAGTCTGCTGTTTGGAGGCAATGCAAGTTTGCCAGACGATCTCAATCGAACAGAATCAACGATCGAACTAATCGAACCAAATCGAACGCAATCGACCGATTGAAATCCGATGGTCAAACGCAATCGAATCTCAATCGAACGGCAATATTCTAGGTAATATTCTATGTCTTCAATTGAAACTATCGAATCTGAAAATAGCGGTTATATTCGATTGAGCTTCGATTGCGTTCGACAATCAAACTTCAATCGGTTGATTGCGTTTAATGTGGTTCGATTGGTCGTCGATTCCGTTCAATTGAAATCGTCTGGTCAGGCGAAGGGAATTTAGGTATTAGTTTACCGTAACAATGAATTCAAAATCTGATGCGGCAAAATTTCATTATTCATTATTTCCTCCTTGTGGCTTCCCAACTCAAACCAAGTTGAATTCTACGGTGCAATCAGGCTACTTTCACTTTCGGAATCAAAAACGCATGCGCTAAAATTGAAACGTGTTTGAGGCGCGTCTAAAACGCGAATTTCTAAACGCCCTCGTGACCACCACTGTTTTCAAAAATGCCCGCCCGCGGACGTGATTGGAACCATGTTTTTCACTGGAAGCGCAAAGAAAATATATGGTCTTGTGCGAAGACGCTATTTTTGATTAACTTTTATAGTTTGTTTGACATAGAAAAAGAAGGTAATGAGTTTTTTATAAATAATGAAAATTTTTAAGCGGTAGCTCAAACACACGCGGGCGGGTAACCGTAAACTATAATACCTGACTTTCCTTCGCCTTATGGAAAAAATTAATCAAATTCTCAAAAATGGGTCCAACCGCCTTAAAACTATGTTTTGTACCGTTTCAGGTAAAAATGGAGACAAAACGCACCCCTGGCTATAAAACACAGTACAAGGGAGAAGGGTCAATTCATTCACCAAACCAAATTATACCGTGAGATCAGGTAACTTGCATCAGTGGAGGCTAAAGTGCATAGGCCTCAAATGATTGACCTGGCTGGTCATTAAAATACAAAGTTAAATTTAAAAAAAAGATGGTAGAGTAGACGAGCTGCAAGCGGGAGCTGCGTATAGCTCATTTGTTTTGAAATTTTGCTGCATTGATTGGTCAGTCATTTGATGGTTATGCAAGTTTCCCTCCATTGATGGAAGTTACCAGACTTCACGGTAATGTACCTCTTTTTAATGGTCACTGGCTGTCAGAAAACGAGAAGTCACACGTAGAAAGTTTAAATAACACATACACATACACACCTCATTACAAATGTCATGATTAACATAATGCTCACAGCTGAAGTTAGGTTTGATCCTTTATATATTGGTTGACTCTCGACAAAACCAGATGCACTTAATATTTTTGGAATAAAGGAATCACTAATACTTTCAGGATCAATTCATCACCTCCTCATCACCGTCATCCACATTATCACCTTCACCATCAGATGAAGCATGGTCACTTTGTTCATCGTCGGTATCACTGATAATAGCAGGATCCTCATATAAGTCTGTAACATTATGTTCATTGTCTGTATTTGTGCTTCTATTTAATTGTAATTGATGTTGTTCATGATCTTTGAAATCTTCATATTCCTTTGCTGAGATTGAAGGACAAGGAGATAAGGAAGGTACTGATGGTGAATTTTCTTTACACAAGTTTAAGTGGTGTTCATCACGAGCATTGTCATTTAAATCTAATTGATGTTGCTCAACAAATTCTCCATCATCAAATAAATCACTTGTGGAGGATGGAGAAGGAGAGGAAAGTAAAAATGAATGGTTACCATCACCATTATCACAAGAATCATCATCATTGTTGTTGGTACGTTCTGCTTTTGTCATTTGATTATCCCCACCCTCTTCTTCTTCGCCTTGATGATGAAAATCAACAACAACCCTTTTTTCATCTTGAGCAGAGTGGAAAGGGTCAGCTGACAAGCTACAAGTTGTTTTAAATTGTGCAGATGGGTTCTGTTCCTGATGAAGGTGATGGACTTCTTTGGTTTGGTCATTTGATGATGTTTCTTTTTGTTGACTATGATCCAAATGTTGGTTGTTCCTGCTGCTGCTATTATTGTTCTTGGCTTTCCAATAGTATTGACTTGACCGAGGAATCTTACCATTTAATGAGAGATATTCCATATACGGACCACGTTTTCTTCTCGACCTTTTATTTTCTTCCATAACTTGCTCAACAGCATTCAAATGTCTACAGCCACCAGCAGCCAGGCAGCTCAGCTCCCAACCAGTTCCATTATGAGGTCAGTGGTAAAACTCACGGACGGATCAAAACAATAAAATAATTATGATTCCTCCGGACCTCCTTTGAGAGGAATGTAGTGTTTTCTACTATACAGTCGATTTTAAAGCGGGAAAGTTGACATTTTGGCGGGAATTCACTTATTAGTTTAAACATTTTGCAGACCGGAATCTAGTTTCAAACTAGAGCTCGGAAATCGAGGACCTACTACTAAGGGTTGATAGCGTAGACCGCCTAAACCGTAGATTTGCTGGTCTTTGTTTTGTATGCGCATTGTAAATTACGGGCAAGGGAAAGATTCTTTCTTTATAAAACTTTCTGACGGTCGACAGCTTGGTCGTATCAAAGACGTAGATTTTCATTGTTTCTATTATAATCAAAGTCATCAAATAATGACGAAAGGTCCATCAAAACACGTCGTCGTGATATGGAGCGACAATAAAGTGAATTGTTGACGTTTTTCAGAAACATCGATTTTTCATTCCATGCCAAATATTACTTCTCGCCATGTTTCTGTTTGATCGCTTCGTTTGTTTTGAAAACCAAAACAAACGGCCCGAAGTTTATGTCTTTTCTTTGTTTGACGGCCCGAACAGCCCTTGAATTTTTGCAGATTGCCGTTCTTTCTGTCGCTACATACTACGGAGATAATTAATTACGGGAATTTTGTGAACAGTTAGAAATTATCTCCGTTTCTTTTTTTTTTTAACATATAAATATGCGAGCCGTTGAAAATCAAGATGGCTGACGAAACAGCGATGGAGGCAGTTTTTATCGATTTTCGGGGATATCAAGGTGTTTGACGTTTTTGGGTGTGGGTGGGTGGGTCAGCTTTTAAAACGTCAATTGACGTTCTTCTAACCTAAAATCGATTTGTGACTGACCCCAACATACTTTTCGTTTAGGGGATCTTAGCCCTGATTTTCCCATAGTTAATTTTCAAATTTTCCTAAAGGGACCCCTCCCAGCGGTTTGCGTGAATAATGTGTGAATGGGCTTTTTTGGTTACGTGGCTTTGATTTTCCATGGGTGATGGGAAGAGGTACGTTTATTGTTCCTTTTTTTAGATTTTCCAAGGGGGTTATTGGGCTATTCCAAAAAAAAAATTGTACAGGGGTATTGACGAACTTTTTTCACTAACCCCCCTTTTGGATAACAAACTATCCCCTGGTAATTAGGAGTAGACACCCCTGGAAAGTGAAATTTTGTGAAAAAGGGCCTGGAAAATAACTATTGATGTCAGTTTAGGAGGAGAGAACCCCCTGGAAACCTTTAATACCCCCTTGGAAACTCTGAAAAATGAACAAAAACCCCTTGGAAAATCAAGGCGAGGGGTCTACCCCATAATTTCCAGGGGGACAATTGTTGTTAGGCCGATGGAATTGGATTTCGAGTTTATCGTAGATCGATTTTCCAAAAATGATGCGGGCGAGTAAAAGTTTGTCAATAAACACCTGTACATATTTTTTTGGTATAGCAAAATTTTATATTCCTAGTATGAACCCCCTGCTTTAAAAGAGAGGAATAAGAATTTTTAGAGGGAAATCTATAAGTTTTCAAAAGGGGGATAGGCACGATAGGGAGACTTGATATTTCAGCATGGTTTGGTATATTTCCTCTACAGACACAAAGGCAAATGCTCTACCGGGAAGATGAACTAATGGGAAAAAGTCAAAATCAAAAGTTGCCAGCAAAGCGTCAGAGGAAAAAGACTTGCAAACTTGACTATACATCTGATATTGTATCTGATGGGGAAGAAGTTGTCAAAAAGAAACCAAAGACACCCAAAACAAAACATGATCAGAGAAAGACTTCACACAAAAAAGCCAAACAGACTCATGATGATTCTTCCTCCACGGCATCAGAATCATCAGCTGATGAATCTTCCGTAAAGAAAAAGAAAAGAACCACCAAGAAGAAGGCCTGTCCCAAGGATAACCAATCGGAAAATCAATTACTCCTCAGGGAAGCTCATTTTTTCAGCCAATTCAACAGTGAATCCAGTGATGAAATCATTCACAAAGTGACCAAAACATCAGACACTGAAAGACCCAAACCCGACAAATCTCTCTCCTCCAATACTGTCAAATCAGGACACCCAACTGCCCTTCACGATCAATCTGAATCTAGTGATGAAGATGATATTGCTGACCAAGTGACCAAAGAATTGGTCTATCAAAAACCCAAAGCCAACAAATCGCTCTCCTCCAATACTGTCAAATCAGGACACCCAACTGCCCTTCACGATCAATTTGGATCTAGTGATGAAGATGATATTGCTGACCAAGTGACCAAAGAATTAGTCAATCAAAACACCCAAGCCAACAAAATAATACTGTCAAATCAGGACACCCAACTGCCCTTCACGATCAATCTGGATCTAGTGATGAAGATGATATTGCTGACCAAGTGACCAAAGAATTATTCAATCAAAAACCCAAAGCCAACAAATCTCTCCCCTCCAATACTGTCAAATCAGGACACCCAACTGCCCTCCACGGCAAGTCTGAATACAGTGGCAAAACAGCTTATGAAACAGCCAAAAATTCAGACAAAAGATCCAAAATCAACAAATCGCATTTGTCAAACATTGTCAAATCAGGACACCCAATTATCCCACAAGATAAATCAATAGGTCATTCTTCCAGTGCAGGCAAATCAATAGGTCATTCTTCCAGTGCAGGCAAATCAAGTGACCGATCAGGCATCATCGTCAAATCAGGTGGCCCAGCAACCAAAGTTGACAAATCAAAAGGTACCAATGCAGCAGCCTGTCTAGACAGATCCACTGATTTCAATATTGATGAAAATCAGTCACTCATCAAAGAAAGTACTCCCAAGAGTAATGCCAATAAGAGTCGTTACTTTGGTAAAGCAAAGGATTGTTATTTCTGCCCCCTGAAACAAAGAGAAGTAAACGAACTGAGAGATCGAATTAAAGAACTTAACATGCAAATGGATCAGTTACAGAGGATTGTTGACAGTGGCAATTATGTTGGTATGGACAATATTATTTTCATACTTCCCTTCATTCTGAAGTCCAGATACTTAAAATTTTGGGTATTAGTATTTATTCCAGCTTATTCGCAAAAATAAATTGTTTTGGAAATTCTCAACAGGGTAAATTTGCTATAGCTTGTTTTTTTTATAGAATTCTTTTGGCTACCAGAATATCAAAACAGAATTAATAAATCTCTTCTGTACATCAGAAGATAAGCCTGGCTAGGGTTAAAAGCTACAACCAGACACGATCCTGCTAAAATCTTACGAACTATCACTGGACTGATCAAAGTACTGAGAGACTTAATTTCTCTTGCTGAACAACATAAAATTGAAAATCAACTTTACTACGGCGATTGTTTGGATCAAGTGTACCAACTCTTGGACGACACCAGATTGGACAAATGGCTATCAACAATCTGTGAAGAAGAGATCACTGAGAAACAATGGTCAAATCTCATCATCTTCCTGGAGAAGGACGTCAAACTTCTCCAGCAAAAGCAACTCATCAAACTCCCAACCAACAAAGACGATAAAGATGGCAAGTCAAAATCAGGCAAATCAGGATATGGAAGTCATCATGTCCCA
>NW_027103528.1:354122-368956 GCF_902728285.1 Clytia hemisphaerica | reverse complement strand
AGTTACAGTAAAACTGTTCTCTGAAAGCTATATACCTATAAATAGTTTTATTATTCTGATTTATTCCTCCATTAGAGAATGCTCTTTTTATGAAATATTATTGGGATCAACAATATCCGAAACTTAGGGCTTCATGTGACATGCAAGTTCTATAATATATAAAAAAAATTCATCATTTTACAGACAATGAACATCCTCGGCCTGGCGTCCTTCCAGACAAGATTGCTAGAAAGTACCATGTGAGTGATTTAATTTTTTTTCTTCTGTAGTTTAAAAGGTGAAATATTCTGATGTTTTTACTTTACTTTCCGGACTATAAAATTTCTATATGCCTTCTTATAAACATGAAAGATAGCGTTTGTGACATTTCTACGTGCTCATTAAAAAAATGATTTTTGATGTTTCTTTAATTATGTACCAACTACAGATCCAGAACCTTTTCTTCTTTAAGGATCAATAATTCCGTTAAGGGAACTATATTTGTGGGAACTAATTTTACTGTTTTTCGCCGATATCGCTGAAATTATAACCTGCAAAATACAGTTTGCCGATTTTATCAAAAAATTTGAAAATTAATATACCGCATCTATTCATCTTTCTTAGATGGAAACTCTGGTGGAAGGATTGAGTGTGTATATCACTCAGGAACATGCCGCGATTCTAGACAGCAAAACAACATCTACGGCATGTGTTTGTTTCCTGACTGATGTGTTCTACACGAAACAGGAACAATATCATATCAATTTGAGAGGGGCCAATGGGCGCAGACCAATGCATCCCAAAATTCTGTCTGGTATACTGAGTAAGATTTTATCTTTTTTATTTACCTTGTGTACACCACTTTGGGGGGGGGGGGGCATTCAAAATTTTAGAATTGCCGAAATCAACCTTCTTACTTCGGAATTTAGGTAATGAGGAGTTTTTATTCAAGTTTTTCAGATTTTTTTGCATGAAAAACCCCCTATTCCAATAGGGAGAGTTTATGTTGTCTGTCAGAGATTAATGGATGAAATTCATCAACCCCAATACACTTGGGAGAAAAATGTTATTTCAAAAAAAAAGGATACAAGCGGATCAATTTATACTGATTTTCTTTTTTACAGCATACACTTTAAGACGTTATCCAACTGAGAGCAGTGCAAAGCTACGTGTTGCTATGCGGAATAAATTAGCTCAAACAAAGACCAGAATGGACAAAACCCAGAATAACTTGCATAGATGAGAGGGTTTTGGTTTGCTTACAGAGATTATTTCTAAGTATTTTTATAGATTTTCCTATTTATTTCTATAGATTTTCCTATTTATTTCATGTATATATGTTCATTGTTCAAATATAATGCAGCTTCTATTCTTTAATTTTTCATTTGTCATTTCTTTTTACTTCGTTTTATGACATCAATTTGCCTTATTTACTCAATATCTCCTGATATATTCATTTTTAGGATGTGACCCTTTTCTTTATCAATTTTTCATACTCTTTCGAATGGATTTGTCTAAATTCGCCAAATCTGCCAAAATTAGTTCCCTTAATAGGTAACCAATCATAAATTCCTTTGCACTAACTCCTGCACACAGGAAGCTTTTTTTGCGTGACATAATATAGCCTCTTATAATTTTCAGCATAAGCGTAATTTTCTATTCTTTTTGTTTTCTACAGATATAAAATATAATAAAAAAGTAAATTAACTGAATGTCCCTACAAAATGGATTGATTGTGGTTGGCTATTATGATTCTGATTCTTGAGTGAAAAAGGTATATAAATTTACTTATCTTTGGCATATAATTTTTCCCAACTGCCTGGGCGAGGCGGTGTCATATATATCCTCAAGAGGTTTTGATGGCTTAGAGAAATTTGAGGTATGCAAAGAACATGTATTTTTGTTGACTCTAGGAGAACTAATTTTCAGTCTGAAAAAATGAAAATGTCACACTCTGCAGGAATTAATTTTATAGCGTTTGCCCGTTTTTGGATAAATTTCTTTCATATTCCCAAAGATTTTTCAATCTTTTTGACAAAACTTGACTAACATTACTTTCTATGTAGGTAGGTACAAGTGCGTTTACAGCTGAAAAACCATGAAAAAGGCAAAACAAATTATTTTCCTTGCGGCAACTATGAGTTTTTCACAGTAAAAATATATTTTTTCCCCCTAATTTTTTTCTCGTTCCTTTAAAGTATAGCAAGTATATTTGGAATATACTCCTAGTATACTTAGTTCATACTTAAATAGTACTTCAAAGCTACATGTCAAATCAGTGATGTGTAAACATAAAAAATGTACTTGAACTATACTTTGAATGTCATTAAAGTATACTTTAACAGCTTGTATATAGATTTTAAGTTTCATAGTAAAATTATAGTTTAAGTATATTCTCTTGTCCAAAATTACACCTATATCAAGTATATGTCACCAAGTATGACAAAAATACATTCAAAGTATACATAGAGTATACTCGTATTGTATATTTTTTGTATTCATATGATACTACCAAAGTATATTTTGAGTATGAACAAATCATACTTAGAGTATACTCACTTTTGTTAAGGGATGTTAGTCGTTTTGCTGAAGAAAACGTTCCTTTAAGTTTTTGGTAAAGGATGAAATGGAAGAATCTGGTTGATATAGATCGTGACAGTGGGCATTCCAAAATCTACATGAGAGAGTTTGAAGTGGGAAGTATGTTTTGATATGGTTAATAAACATTCCTTGATTGTCAGCTTGTCGTGTGTTTATTTGGTGTAAGAGGTTACTCTGATTAATCATTTGTTTAATGTTTTCAGGGAGAATTTCTTGTTTAAATTTAAAGATTAACTTACAACACTCGATTTGGTATAGTTGGTCTAAGTGAAGTACCTTTGAGTTGCAATATTTATTAACAACTTTATCAGCTTTATTTACCAATTTGTTTAGCTCTCCTAGATGACTTAATGGTGATCCCCAAGCAAGGACACCATATAAAAGGTGAGATTGTATGAAAGAATTGCAGGTGGTACTAAAAACTTTGTGGAATGTAAAATGCTAATACCTCGGGAAATTTTCTGAAAGATAGATCTTATTTGATGACTCCATTTGAGTTTATTATCAATTAGTATACCTAAGTACTTAACCACTTCCTTGTTCTCAATGATGGTGTTTTGAATCTTCAGTTCTGGAGGATCTTTATCTCTTTGATTGCTAAAAAAAAGGAAGTTAGATTTTTTAACATTGAGACTCAGTTTGTTTGACACTAACCAGTCACTAACTAGAGTTAGTTCCGAGTTTAGTTGGTCAGCTAGGGTAACATTATTTTTGTTTTCCATGAAAAGACAGGTGTCATGAGCAAACTGTGCAAAATATAGTTTTTTTGAGGATTGCATTATGTCGTTTATGTTCAGAATAAAAATAAGAGGTCCCAGTATTGATCCCTGTGGTACTCCATAGCTAATTTCTTGAGGGGTGAAAAGCTTATTGGCAACTGATACACATTATTTTCGATTCGATAGGTATGATCTAAACCAGTTATTCGAAGTTCCTCGGATTCCATAGTGATCAAGTTTATGTAAGAGAATTTCATGACTTACCGTATCGAAAGCTTTTGCTAGATCTAAGAAGACACAACAGGAGAACAACCTGTTTTCTAACGACTTTGAAAGTTTACTTAATAAATATATGATAGCCAGACTGGTGGATTTTGTTTTTGAAATCCATATTGAGCATTTTCAATATTTTATGTTTTTTGATGTAAGAGATAAGTCGAGAGTGCATAAGTTTTTCTAGTATCTTATCGAAGATTGGTAAGATAGATATCGGGCGAAAGTTTTTGGGAGTGCTCTGGTCTCCACCTTTGTGTAAGGGAATTACTTTAGCCAACTTGAGCTTGTCTGGGAAAACTCCTTTGGAGAAAGATATGTTATAAATTTGAGCAAGCGGATCAGAGATTACTTCTTTTAGGTCTTTTAGGACTCTAATTGGAATTCTGTAAATGTCTTCGGTTTTGTTTTGATTGAGAGAACTTATAATTTCACTTATCTCTTCTGTGTTTGTGAATCTGCAGTAAAAACTGTCCACAGGATTTTTCATATTTTTGAGATAAGAAGTGAAGGTAGAATTTGATTTTTTTCACAAGATCAGATGCGACATTTGTGTAGTATTTATTTATTGATTCAGCTATTTGTTCAGGGTCGATAATTAGTTTTCCATTTTTGAGAATTGATGTTGGTGTTAAATCTTTTTTTTTCTTTGAGAGAATAAGATTAACAGCATTCCAGTGTTTTTTTATGTTATTCCTGTTGTTTTCGAAAAATTCTTTGAAGTAGATGTATTTGCTTCGCCTTATTTCATGATTTACTTTGTTTTTGGCAATTTTGTAAGTTCTTGTATTCATGGTTACCAGTGTTGTAATATTTCTGATTGATTCTACTTTTCTTTCTGATAAGTGTTACAATTCTTTCATTTATCCAGGGTTTGACGTTTTTTTGCTTTTGTTTACATTTTTTCAAAGGCACATGATTATGTAATATAGCTTCCAGGTTTCTATGTAGTAGGTCATATTTTATCATCAACAGTTTCATAGTTTTGTAGTTCATTTACAAGATCAAGGTTTTGAAATTCAGTTATAATTTTTTGTGGATTGTATCTTGAGAAATCTCTTTTGTATATTTTACGGTCTTTAATTTCATTATTGTGTTCAAATTTTAAAAAGTTTGGTAGATGATCTGAGACCTGACAGAGTAAGTTTCCGCTACATATGGCTGAGGCTGGATCATTAAAGAAAATATTGTCGATTAAAGTGAAATTTCCATTGTCATTCATCCTAGTTGGACCTGTTATTTGAGGAATGAGAAAGTTCTGCAACATAATGTTGAGGAAATTTTCTGTGTTATTATGTTTGTTATAGTGGAGGAGATCGTTGTTAAAATCTCCCATAATGATTATTTTTTTGTTTTCTTTTTGTACAATTTTTAATACATCTTTAAGTGTTTTTTGAAATTTGGTCAAAGAGTTCCCTTTAGGATGTCTGTATATGGTACCAACAATTATGTTAGCTAGATTAAATAGGATTTTTATGAAAAAGATTTGAAATTCTTCTGTCTCAGAAAAGAAAGAAAAATTAAGTTCATCTCTCACCTTGTATTTTAAGTGTTTTTTGACAAAGATGCCACAACCTGAATTTTGCGATGATCCTTTTTGTATTTGGAAGTCGTGATATCCTTGAAGTGAATAAGTTTTTTTCCAGTTTCTTTGGATCCTCTGATTCCCATAATTCACTGAGTCCAACCACATCAAATCCATGATCTAAATGACTAAGTAAACCAGATAATTCATCTAAGTTTTTATTAATCGATCTAATATTTGAGTGGAAAACAGAGAAACTACTTACCTTTTGTTCATGAAGTATGTTGTAGAGTTGGTAGAACCTGTTATATGAAAAGTTAATGTTTATTTCATTAGGATTATCATTATTACCAAAGTTTACAGGGTCAATAAGTGAAAGATTTGGAATGTTATATCCAGAAGATTCGTCAGTGTGTTTAATTCTAGTGAAGTTGTCAGTTATTAATGAATTATAACTAAGTTTATGTGGTTGTTCATTATCCAAGTCACTGATGTATTACATATCCAATGTTTAAGGTTTAATTCTTTAAGATCTGATTTCTTGATCTTCAGACATTTTTTATGAGAATGTTTAAGACAAAGTGAACATTGAGTTTAATTGTCTTGTTACACCGGTTACATTTTAATTGGTTAGTGTTTATCTTACATGGTTGTTTAGTAATGTCAAAATATGCTTTATTTGAGAGAGAAGAGAAAGCAAGAGCTGGTTGAAAACATGGAGGGCAGTAGTAAGGATAAGATGAAAAACTAAGAATTTTAAAGCACTTTTGGCTAAGCTTTAGGCATGTTCTGGGAAGCCATCTGTTACAGAGTTCACAGTAGATACAATCTGTTAAAGGGGACGTCTGGTCAGATTTTAGGTATTGTTTTTTTAGAGTTTTTGGAAAAATTATTCCAGAGAGATTAAAATGAGCTATCTCACTTCAAGAGATTTTTTTTCAATCACTTTCTATGGCCATTTAAAAAATCCCTCTTTTTCAAAATTTATGACGTAGCTTATGTTATATGTTTTCTATGTTCTTTCAAGTAAACAAGATTAACTCCTCTTTCTGTGCAGATGTCATTTTTATAAGAAAATTTTAAGTAAGTCAGAGATGTGCAAGAGCATTTAAAGTCGTTAAAACATCTTTTCCCCAACATTTTGTCAATGAAAGCTTACTCCAACATCTTCATAGAAAACTGAAATATTTATATAGTTGTGGACTGGAAAAATCATCGAAATTAGAAGTTTGAATTAAAATGTTCTTATCAAAAGTTGTTTAAATACAGTACTTTAGACTACAGGCAAGATTTCTGTTCTTATAAATTACGAACAAAGGTTACGTCAAAAATCAGGTAAAAGAGAGGAAATTGTAAAACACTAAAATCTGAATATGTCAGTCAAAAATAAAGATTTTGAGTTCGTTTTTTCTGCAAACTTTTTTTTACTAATTTAGCTATCTGGCATAGAATTATGACTGAAATGATCTACCAAAGCAGACGTTCCCTTTAAAGCTAGTTTATTGCAGACGTGGCATGTGTAGTTTTCTACATAAAATTTCTAGGTTGAGGAAAAAAATTGTTAGTTCTAAGTATTGCTAAGAGTTCCTGCAATGGTTGGTATTTCACCTCCAGTTTAGCCGTGTCTTCTGTGTTGCATCTCCTCTCTTTGCTTGTATTTGGCCATTTGATGTTGTCCATATATATTTCATACGTCCTGTTGTCAGTAGTTTTTTTCTTGCATCTCTAAAAATATCACCATTCATTTGGGTAAGGCTTTCATTGATATAGAACCGTTGGCCCTTTACGTATCCAATTGTTTTTGTTTAAATTTTGCGGTCTTGAAGAATCTTGCGTGCATCATAGAAGGAATTCCTGGATTTGCGGTCCACAAATTTAACTATTATGCCAGCATTTTCATCGTTTCGCTGTCTGTGTGATATATCAATTTTTGTGTAGTCAATGGGTGAGTCCATCTTTTCAATAATATCTTTGACAATTTTGTCTGTGTCTTTAGACAATTTACAAACTTTCATTCGCTAAAACTCAATTTTTTTTTGAAAGATCATTTATGTAAGATTATACAAATTATTCTCTTTTCAATTTAAATACGGCTAGGCGAGACCAATTTGATATGTTGTTTTACGGGCCCAACCGTCCCTGAAATTCCAAAAAATCGAAATAAAAATTAATTTGATTTTGGTAGTACATTTTTATTTTGATTGCTTTACAGAATGCCAATCTTTTAAACCCAGGTAATGGTAGACTATCTCGAGTAAAACTCAAGTAATACTCAAGTTTTACTTGAAAAACCCGATGAGCAGTTTACCCAAGTATTTCAGGTTTTCAAATACTGTGGATTACTCGAGTAATAAGAGTTCTCGATAAAACTCGAGTTACTTGACTGCTCAAGTTTTTCTTTTCATAGGATAGATAGTACTTGCGTAAATCGGGTATAGGAATAATCGGGTTTTACCATTAAAAAGCGGGTAACTCAAGTAAAATATTTACACTCGCTTTATTCTATTTTTAGCTTGGCTAACATATCGGGATTCGAATACAGATCAGATAAAATGGAAGGATGTGATGAAAATATGAAATATGATTATTCTGAAGTAACTTTGTTAATCTATTTTTAATTTTACAAAAAGTGTTATGAATAAAAATGATTTTTTTTATTGTAAAATAATAAAATAAATTATCGGAACTTGTTACAACGGTTTACAACGGTTTTAAGATATGAAATATTTTTATGTACATGGTTAGGTTAAAATGAGTTAGGTTAAAATAAGTTATCGGAACTTTTTACATGTCATTTACATGGCTTTGGGATAAATTAGGTATCAAATATACGATTAATAAATGAATCACTTACAAAAAAGGAGAGACCTATCTTTCGGGATTTTTCAAATTAAGTTTTAATAAGATTTAATAGACTGAACGATGAATATTTGTTTTGGGGAAATCAACAAAAACTGTGAGAAAGTGTTGAATAACTTTAAACTGCTTTTATTAAAAAGTTCTCCATGCAAACTATGATATTGCCTCGGAATGAGCGTGCGATTGGCTACTAGGTGGTCTTTTTATGTTCATATAAAATTCGTCCAACAAAATAAAAAAAAAACTTGAATACCCTAAGGGAAGGGAACTAATTTTGGCGAAAACTTTTTTGAACGGGGAAGCAATATTTTTTAGTTTTAGCTTTAAAGTTAGTTACCACCATCTGCTCCCTTAAGGTATTAATTGTTATTAGCATTGGCAGCAAGTCTTGCCATCTTTAGTTTATAGATCCTCCCAGTGCCAGGTCTATTAAGGTTTGTCAAATAATTCCGCATTTCAGTTTGTAAATGCGTGTCCTTATACGTGCCTCGATGTCTTTTATTGTCGACGTACTCTGAAAAAAAAGAAAATATAATCATTTAAGTTACAACATAAATTCATAGCTTTAATTTATCTATGCGTAAGGGGATTGTATTGTTCGTGTGTGTGGGGGGGGGGGTGAATGAACTGGTTTCCGGGGATTTTTCATATATTTTTTTCTAGGAAGAGCCATATACATTACAATAAGACGAAACTTCTCTTTGCAGTCAATAGATTTTAAATTCCTAAGGTAAAATCAACTAGGTAAAATATGTCTCAATATAATTTGCAGTAGAGACAATTACACAACAATTACCATGGTGATTAACAATTACACAACAATTACCATGGTGATTATGTCCTTTGAGACATAAAATGATTTTTTATGAATGATGAAAAGTAGTTTTAACAATATCCTCTGGAACTTAATCAGCAAGACTTCCAAAACGAGGCAAGTGATGTTCATAACGTAATTTATGATGGTCTATTTCAATCTTCATTTTGCTTATTTTTTGATTTTTTTCTATGATATTTAATAGTTTCTTCTGTGAAATTCCACTCTAGAATATCTTTTCAACAAGCACAAATCCGCTATTCAACTCAAATTCTATCGAAAGTCACAGGCTTTTTTGTTTCAGCTGCAGATTATATCGAGACAGACTTTAATCGAGAAGAGAAATCAAATAAACAAGACGTAAAATTTGGCATGAGGATTCTACTCATACAATTTGTCCTGAAAAAAAGGGACATGACCCTGATGGTCTATTTCAATCTTCATTTTGCTTATTTTTTGATTTTTTTCTATGATATTTAATAGTTTCTTCTGTGAAATTCCGCTCTAGAATATCTTTTCAACAAGCACAAATCCGCTGTTCAACTCAAAGTCTATCGAAAGTCACAGGCTTTTTTGTTTCTGCTGCAGATTATATCGAGACAGAGACTTTAATCGAGAAGAGAAATCAAATAAACAAGACGTAAAATTTGGCATGAGGATTTTACTCATACAATTTGTCCAGAAAAAAAGGGACATGACCCAGATAATGAAGTAAACCTCGTGCCAAATTTTACGTGATAATTTTATAGTGCTGCACGATCAGGAACTTAACCACCCCCATTTTAAACGATATATATTTTAATTTATTTTATGTCGCTGTATTTTAATGACACTTTCATCAAACTTTGACTATCAAAGCGTCATAAAAAGTAAAGTATTTGTTAAGTTTATACTAACTTTTAATTATTGCCTGCCATCTTCACTGGCGGTAAGCCACAATCATAGACAAAAGGTTTGTAGACTTTGAGAAATTTCCTCTCCCCACAATGTTGATAGAAAATGAGTTGTGATATTGCCGTGAAGCGATGCCAGCACCAGTACTACAACATTGCAGAAGGGGAAGAGGGGAAAGTAGGGCATTTTTGAAAAGGCCTTTTGTCCACGATTGTCTAAATTGAAAAAAAAAATTGAAAAGGGAATATGTACAGCATTATGATTTCTGAAAAAATATGACCCTCGAGAATGCCAGTGCCAAGTTTTGGGCCGATGGGACCAATAGTGGGTCCAGGCTATTACAATTAGTTGGGTTCCATTGGAGGTCGTAGAGAAGGCCAGTGCCAAGTTTTGAGTCGCTGGGGCCAATGGTGGTTCCAGGACATGACCATTAGTCCGATTCTATGGTTTTCGAATGAAAACGAGGCTGTCACGTTCTAAACATTCGAACGTTTCCTGGCTTGAAGCTTGGGGTTTTGAGTTGTGGTCTTTCTTAATTTTTGGTTGAATTGAGTGCTCCAATGACTTCTTTCTCAGTTCAAATACCATTTCTAGTGTTGATTCGTCCGAAATGTGATGTATAAATGGTGTTTTGTTGTCTTGTGCTGTTGATTTTTTTCCATTTCAAGCATGAATACTGTCTGATTACAAGTATTTCTCTGGATTTAATTAATCTCCTTGAGAGGCTTGATGTTGGCATAGTAGCTGGTGCAACAGGTGGGGTGGAGTGAAGGCATCATTTATGAATTTATTTTTGTTCGTTCGGCGCTTCTTAGTCACGTGATACGAAGGGCGGCAGGATTTTGAGATTACTCACACGTCTATAGATGAGCTTAGAGTGCGGACAACATGGCGCAAGAAGGCATGGAAGCATTATTCAAATATTTCGAAGACAAATTCTCCTCCTTGAAGAAGGACATGAGGAATGAACTTAAAACTTCGAGCAGTATCAAGAGAAAGAGAAACGATTTTAGAAGTAAATCAAATGCAAAGCAATTTTAATTTAATACTACTGTTAGAGATAAGTTGGAAGACGTGCTTGATTTAGTGCAGGATGGCTCAGTAAACAGGTCCTCGAGCCTACTCAAAGAAGTAATCAGGGACATTGATGCTCGTAATAAATTAATCAGAATGGCAGATAAGTCTCCAGCTGGGTGGGGGAACGTTCTGGAGTACGAGTCTGACAGCGTCGCAAGCGACTCCGCTGATAAGAAGAAGATTAGAGCAGCCGAGAAGAGAGCCTTGCAGAAACAAAAGGATAAGAAGAGGAGAACTCAACCATCTTCAACTATCACTAGGAGAGATGATATAGGTCAGAACTCGGGGAGGCCTAGTTCAGGGAGGCTTAACTTTCGAGTCACAATCAACAACAAAAGAGCCAAACCAAAAGAATACTGCCTCAAATGTGGGGAACAAGGTCACTGGAAAAGAGACTGCACCAAATAATTTAGAAGTAATGAATTTATTTTTCTTAATAAGCGAGACGAGCGACCACACTCATAGACATAAAGCTAAACTAAGGAGGTGGCTGCACGCTACTGTTTCAAGAAAAAATAGTTTCTAAGATCTTACTAGGATACATACATTGAAAGTAAATTTTTTATGAAATAGCAATAAAGAAATGAAAAATTCAGAACGAAACACGAAAATCGTAAAAATTAAGTATATGAAGAGAGGAAATATAATCTTGTTAAATCTTTGAGACGATCCAATAGTAGTGTAGAGATGTCGTCATAGGCTAGGTATTTTTGTATTTCGTTCCAAATCGAAATAGATTGGTATAAAATTGAGTAATTACCATAAGTCACTGTAGTTACTTCAGGAATTTTTAAAAGACCAGTATGGTGGCCCATCAGTGTCAATAGTATATTTAGGTGCATTTTGACTTATCTTCATATAAAACTAAAAATGAAAAATAAAAAAGTAGGAAAAAGGAATTAAAAAAAATTAATAAAAAAAAAGAAATTTTAAAAATAATAATAATACTAAAAATGATAACAAACAAAAAAATAAAAAAAATTAAAAAAAAAATAAATAAGAAAATAATAAAAAATTCAAAGAAAATATAAAAAATTAAAAAAAGTTTTGATTTTTTTTTCACATTCAAGTAGCAGCCCATCAGTGCCAAGTGCCAAAACATTATCTCCGAAGTTTCTTAGAGCAGGAACAGGCAGCGGGAGCTAAAAAAGGCGGGAATATTTTAAGTACTTACTTCCAAAGTACTAATCTCGGCAATCTATATTAACCCGACCTCGACCTCGACCCTGACCCTTGAAAAAGGCCGACCCTCGACCCAAATACAATAAAAAGCCGACCCTGGGTAAAAAACAGTTTTTTGAAATGAGATTGACCAGACACATAGTGTCCTCCAGGGTTTGTTCCCCCCCCAAATTCTTGATTTTTTTAAATCTCCCCCCTCTCCCCCCCCCCCTATGACTTTTCAGTTTTTTAGTTTCCACCCTTTTTTTTGCTTTCCCCCCAGAAAATTCTGAAAATATCATTTTCCCCCCATATACCCGTATAAATTTCTCAAATTTCAACCTGACACAAACGTAAAATTTTGCTGCAAAAGGAATACTAGACAAAATAGAACGAAAATTTGTTAATTTTTCAATCATGATCTAATCATGTGGACTGACCTTGGTTACTGAGATAAAATTGAAGTGATTTCACACTTCCCCCCACCAAATTTGCCAATTATCGATGTTTTTCCCCCTCTTTCCCCCCCCCTTTACTATTCAAATTTTCATTTCCCCCCCTCACCCATTCAAAATTGGAAAATTGGTCCCCCCCCCTTATAAAGGGGGGGAGGACACTATGAAGCAGGGGGTGGGATCAGTGGGATACACCCGCTTTTTTATAAGAATATGTCAAGCTTCGTCGTCCCCCCGGCGGCGGGTCGAATTGTCTGCTTTTTGATGTTTTCCCAACAAGTCCACTGCATTTTTCAAACAAATTAGGAAATCTTTGCTATAACTGGGGAGTCGTGAAAAGTGTCTTCTCTTTCTAGTTCTTATACTATTATTTTACAAATCTTGGCAAAAAGTATTAAATTTTGGGGAATTTAATTTGGCGCATGACGGAAAAAATTAATATTGGCGAGATTTTTATTTGACGGATTTTGGAAAAACCTCGAAATCTGCCAAAATTCAAGGCCTTCTACAGTCCCCCAGTTTTAAACTGCCCCTAATAAAAAAAGCCTCATTTTCAATACACAACCGTGCCTATAGAAAGTGTTTTCCATACGAAACAGCAATTAGAGATTGAGGCCTAGGAAATGTAATTTACCCTGTAGAACTGTTTGGAAACAGGGGGTGGAAGAAAAAATAGAAAGTGCATTTAGTAAGCTAATACGTTTTAACAATACATAAAACTTTAAAGGGGATCTAATGTCAGAAAATTCATGTACCTCATTTTTTTACATAGGAAAGCTCTGATAGAAACAAAAATATTGAAAAAAGAACGAACTTAAAATCTTTTAAATTCATTAAGTTATTGATACTTGAATTTTCCCTTTCTTTGAGAAAAAGAGGATTTTGTGACGTCATGTTTGCACTTTAGTTTCATAAATCAGTCGTTGAACAGGCACATTTTTAGAAACAGCGTCTTGTAATGGCTTCAAAAAAAGCTTTTGTTGGATAAAAAAGATATCTTTGTAATCGCACTTTAAAGAACAAACTTTTTGATAGGTATTCCAAAGTATCCCATCTATCCTGCCGAATTCTAGATGCAATGAATAAATCATAATAAAGCCTTATAGAAATTTCTACGATCGAAGCCTTAAAAATAGAGGGATAATCCTGTTAATCAACACAGGTGTGTGCTAGCTTCTAAAACAAAACGCCAACGATGACGTCACACGTACAAATCTTTAAAGGGTTATTATAACACATTGACTGAAGATCTTTTGATGTAACATAGCTCTTTCGAAAGCTCTCGTTATAAATTTTTTAAAACTTTCCAAAAAAGTGTAATGAAGGATTTGACGTTAGATCCCCTTTAAGAATATTTACAGTGGTTAAAATGAAACAAAAATGTGTTCCGGTGACCAACTACAGACCACCCTTTCTGGTCTATAATATGAACCAGACCGGCTTATAAATTTTCCGCGTTTAAAAGGAAGGGGACATTCAAAAAGTACGCTCAATGATTATGTCTCATTTTTTCGGCTGTGTGGTAGAAAAAACATGTGTAAGCAAAATATTACTTATCAAACCAATAAATCCTGCCTTCCCTCAAAAAGTGAACAAACTCATTCACCGTTCGTTTGCGTTTTCGTTTTTTTTGTTGAAACCCTGGACGATGAACGTACTTTTTGAATGCCCTAAACTATTTAGAAAAAATATGATATCAAAAAATTTACAAGATAAAATATTTCACTGTGGAAAAAAAGTTAAAACAAACATTCTTTCATTTTTGATAAAAATCTTAGCTCTGTTCAGCACAAATAAATCTTCAAAGTATTTAAAGTTAAAAAAATCAAACAAAAATCATCGTCTCCAGTCCTTAGACAGCATTATACTTTAAATCAATAACTAGTTCAAAGCTAACTATGAAAATGTATAATATAACAGAATATAAACATAGTACTACTCTTAGGTCTCTACTAGACGGAGGGTCTGGAAATTTATTCAAAAACTAATTGCCAGAGGATTGGAATAAAAATGTCCTGGGTGGAAACTTACTAAAATAATAATAATAATAATAATAATAATATTGTTTTACAAATTCGCAGGCCACCGTGCGGACACATGGGCCTCTATGAATCGCTCATACATTTTGGGTTAATTATTTACATTGTTAATATAGACAGGTATGCAACAATAGTGACACTTTCAATCATATTCAAACTTTTTAGCTTTCCAGGCCACACTAAGGGTCTCTTTAAATTCTTCCACTGAGGATGAGTTGACTACTTTAGAAGGCAAACTATTCCACTGCTTAATGCCCCGATAGTATAGGGAGTTACTCTGCGGACCGCGAACACCATCGTTCCCAAAGATTACTACTAATTTCAGAGTCGTGCGTTCTCATAGGTCTCCCTCGCTGGTTACATTCTTAGGGATGCAAGATTTGTCATAGTAGTTTTAGAATGTTTAAAGATCTCAACCATGTCACTTACCTCGCGTCT